>NW_026057586.1:13999397-14064810 GCF_023721935.1 Panthera uncia | reverse complement strand
CCCCCTCCTCCTCCTCCTCCCCCTCCTCCCCCTCCTCTTCCTCTTCCTCCTCCTCTCTCTCTCCCTCTCAAAATAAATAAACTTAAAAACAATAAAAAATAAAAGACAACCCAGCCTGTACATGCCACGCACCAACCAGTGGTGGAAGATAGGGATGGAATGGTTATTCCCATTTTACAGATGGGGCCCTTGAGTTCTTGAGGGTTGAAATGCACTGCCATGGTGGCGCACGCAGCAGAACTGGGACTAAAACACTCCCATCCCCGATGTCTTCGTTACTCCTCCAAACCCACTCCAAAGAGCTGAGCTCAGGCTTGGCCCACGCCCAGTCATCCCAGCGATACAACCGCTACCCAGCATGCACTCGGCTGCGGAGTATGAACAGATCCCGCGCCTTGCCTCTAAGAATTTATGTTTCGAAAATCACAAGATTTGCACAGTGAGCATGAAGATGTCTGTAGAAATAGAAAAAAGGAGTGAGAATATAGCAATCGCTTATTTTTATGCCTTCATATGTTTTTCTATCAGGACATAAAAATCTCTTACCTCTATCCGGCAACAACATATTTAGGAAACGGTCCCCCCGAAAGCTATAGACCAGGGATGGCAAATGTGTGACATGTGCCCTCGTAGTCCCTGGGGACCTTTGTGGTAGATGGTCCCCCCCCCCCCCCATCATGGCTCTCTTCCCACTTAGCACAGATGCGGCCTCAGAATCCTTCCTGACACAGCCCGCTGCTTAGGTACATAATTGACACACAATTTCGAACGGTGGGCCAACCTGGGATTTGCTGTCCTGTTACACATCTGAGGCTTATTATTCTAGAAAACGTAAAAAGAGTGAAATTTGGGTGGTCTGGCCTTCCAGTGGGCTGCTGCTTGGTATGTTTTCTCTTTTCTACCCCTCCCCCCACACCTTTCCCCAGCCCCCAGACAAAGCGCTCAGGGCAGCCGATGGCCAGGCGCTGGGTAACCATGGTTCGAAACAGAAGTTCCACACCTGAGACACGTAAACCGTTTGTAGAGTGACAGCGGTTTACAACGTAAATGATTCCTTTGCAAGGCACACCTTCCCACCCACCCTTTGCAGACTTCCTGGAACAGGTGTTCTTTGTAAAAGACCCCACCCCCCCCCACCCACCCACCAGCCAGATGATTCTAATGTTCCCCACCCCCCTAAGAATTGGAGCTTGAGAAATTATCCCTCAGAGATATTTGCCATGTCTCCGGGGATTGAGTCTTGAAGAGTGAGTCAAATTGCTTGGAAATTGTTTGTCGGGAAACTCAGCTGTAGGAATACGGTGGTGAGGGAGGTATGTTGAGCACCAGCTGTGTTCTTTATCCCCTTGCATGGCATCCACTCCCCCACTGTCAACATTAGTGACTTCCAGGACTAGGAACGTATAAGGAGCCTCAACCCCTGTGCTGGGTTGAATAACGTTTCCCCCAAATTTCACGTCCACTCGGAACTTCAGGATGTCGTGAAGTTGACATGAGGTTGAGGTGAGAACATACAGGACTCGGGTGGACCCTGAATCCAACGAGCGTGTCCTTAAAAGAGAGACACGCAGAAGAAGACCATGTGACCACAGAAGGCGATTGCAATAACGCGGTACAACCCGGGAAAAGGCACGGATAGTGAGCAACCACCAGCAGCCAGGCACAGGCACAGAAGGATTCTCCCCTAGAACCTTCAGAGGGAGTGTGGACCTGCCAGCGGCTTGATTTGGACTTCTGGCCTCTAAAACTGTGAGAAAATGCATTTCTGTTACTTCTTTTTTTAAAAATGCTTATTTATTTATTTAGAGAGACAGGGGATCTGAAGCAGGCTCTGTGCTGACAGCAGAGAGCCCGATGCGGGGCTCGAACTCACAAACCGTGAGATCACAACCTGAGCCAAAGTCGGACGCTTAACTGACTGAGCCACCCGGGTGCCCCCGCCATTTCTGTTATTTTAAGGCGCCAGTTTGTGGTAATTTGTTACGGCAGCCCTAGGAAACGAATACACCTTCCAAATGATAAATCTGCTCCCAATTCTTTAAAAACATTTTTTAATGTTTATTTATTTTTGAGAGAGAGAGCAAGCAGGGGAGGGGCGGGGGAGGCACAGAATCCGAAGCAGGCTCCAGGCTCTGAGCTGTCAGCACAGAGCCCGACGTGGGGCTCGAACTCAGGAATTGTGTGACAGTGACCCGAGGCAAAGTCAGCTGCTTAACCGATGAAGCCACCCACGCGCCCTGCTCCCAATTCTTTACTCAGGCTCTGCTCTGAGGAGAAAGGAAACACAAGCCAAGATATCACACCTTCTTGGGTGTAAATCTCCCTGTACCGCAGATGGGGAACCTGAGGCACAGTCTTGCCCGCAAAGCAGTGATGGGCTTCGTGGCTGGCAGGAGGTCAGGGGTTGTGCGTGAGCCGAGAGGCCACAGCGGCCCCGTGGGCTCAGCGGCCCAGCAAACGGCCTGAGAGAAATGGAGGTAATCGTGTGGGCTACTGGGTGTCAGAAACAGGGTCTTAAAAATGTAAAACGTGAGACCCTCTGTGAGCGATGGTTGTAGACCGTGGGTAGAGCGGGGGTGGGGACCTTGGCCGGACAGGTCTGTAACGGGTTCTATCACCAGACACCTGACCTCCTCGTGTGATCCCTGGTTGTGAAGACACCGTCCATCAGGCCGCCCTGCCTGAGAAAACGGCTTTAACAATCAGCTGCTCAGAAGAGAATACAAAAGTATTTCTCTTTCTCTTGTTTGATGTTTTTCAATTCACTGTTTTTTGAGAGCTCCTAGATGCAGCTCTTCTTTTTTTTTTCTTTTATTACATTTCTGTATTTTTGAGAGGCAGAGACAGAGCATGAGTGGGGGGAGGGGCAGAGAGAGAGAGGAAGATAGAGAATCCGAAGCAGGCTCCAGGCTCCGAGCTGTCAGCACAGAGCCCAACACGGGGCTCGAACCCACGAACCGTGAGATCATGACCCAAGCTGAGGTCGGATGCTTAACCGACTGAGCCCCCCCAGGCTCCCCCGAGAACCGCTCGATTCTAAGCTTGGGCTCCAGCTGGCGGGGGCTGATCCCTGAAAACTTGAGGAAGGGAGGGATCAACAGAAGCAAATGAAAAGGAGGACAGAGCATCTGCCAGCAGTGTCTTTGCATCCCTTGGGCCTTCGGTGTGTTGCCCTTTCCCTCTACCTTCTTCCCCGGGACAAAGCTCACTTGTGCCCTGCTCATCTGCCTCTTTACTCCTCTTGTCTCGCTAAGGATGACTCAGAGGCACTGCTGGGCCAGGGAAGTTCTGCAGACTGGCGTGGTAGCCATTGGATGTCTGTAGCAATAACATGCAGATAGAGGAAGGGCCTTTGTGCGCCAGGAGAAAAGGCAGTGAGACCTTTGGCTGTGGGTTTCCAAGAAAGGCAGCGGCTATTTCATGCCGCACAAAGGGCTGGCTGGCCCAGATAGATAGAAACCTTGGGACTGCTCACATCTCCTTCCTGGTAGCCTCCCCTGCCTAGCCCCGTGACGGAAGGAGCTACCCAGAAGCACAGAACACGGCTGAAACATTACTGCCTTCAAACGGGTTCTAGGAAGGGCCATTTTGTATTCTCTAGATGGGCACCAAACCTATGCTTTGTTTTCACCATCCCTGAACCGGCAGGATGGGCAGGGAGTCCTCTGTGATCACCCAGGTCCCATCTCTTCCTAATATTTCCTGGTCTTGAAACCCATTTAGCACTCAGGTTACCCTCAGATGCCCAGTGGTCCTCTTGGATGGCTCAGACTCCTCCCAGCCCTGAAAAGCTTGCCAATGAAAAAGCGGAGAACTTGTAGCCCGCTGGTCTCCCCTTCCCAGCTGGCAAGCTTGCAAAACAGCCCCCCTTCCTGAGGAGTGGGGAAAATGAATCCGTTAGAAATAAGAGGGCGACAGCTCAGGTCAGGGAACAATTGACAAGGGGCACCTTCAGGAGGGCTGTTAGAGAAGATGAGGCCTGTGGATTTCCTCCCCATAAATTGTCACAAAGTTGTAGACGCAGGCTAATAATCGTGTTGTCTACTATGTTGACTGCATCAACTGCAGCTGGGAAGGGGCGGGGAGAGAAAACTACTACCATCAGCTTCCAATTATGCTATGGTAACTGTTTAAACTTTATTGAGTAAATAATTATCTCTGGGAATTTATCAAGAAAGAAAACACAGCATAACAGCCATTAGTCATCTGTTAGAGGTCAAGGCTTAACTATATATTTAACACCTTTTTTTTGGTTTGTTTTTTGGGTTTTGGTGGTTGTTGTTGTTTTAATTCAGCACCCTGGTTCAGCGTGAGACGTGAGCTAATCATACCTCCAGGGGGTAAATGACTAGTTCTTTGGATAAATTGGGTTTTTGTTTTCATCTCTTCTTAGAATCTTTAGGGTTTGTAATTTATTTTGAACCAAAGGCAAGAAGGGAATAGAATATGCAGGTGTCTCGAGGTGACCCATGTGAGAACCAGGTGTGGGGGTGGGGGGAAGCAAGTCAGGTGGGTTCTCCACGGGTCCAGCGCACAAGGACCCAGAGAGGTGCGTGAATGTCGCTTCGAACAAGAAGGGAGGTATACAGCAGAGGTTTGGACACACTGATTGGTCTTTTAAAAAGAGTAGTTAGTGAGCCCTCTTATAATATCTGTGCTGGGCTCGAAACAAAGGCTCCGTGGACAATAATGGCAGATTCAATGTTGTGATAAAATGGAGAGATGGCAATCTTTTTCCTTTTGATCGTAAGAAGTCAAATCAAAGCCTATGTGCGTGGCTGGTGTTGACTCTGCCGTCGATTCAGAGGACGGCTCTCTCTGACTGAGAAATGAAGGAATGGGTCATCATCTGGGACCCTGGCCTCTGAGGTAAGGTTTCCTACTCTTGGTCACGGTTGCATCTGGATTCTCTTCCCACCCGGGGCACATTTAGGGAGTTGAAATTGCCATGGCCAGAAATGCGGGCGGTTGTGGTGACTTGGGGCTAAACAGTAGAGCTCTGTCCTGACCCAGTGTGGGGTGGGGGCTGTGGAGACTCTGGAGGGAGATGCCAGAGAATTCAGAGGTAAGACCCCCTGGCGAGATGGAACACTATGTATTCTCGTGCTTTGAACAGGTTCAGATACAGCTGAGCCATTTGCTAGTGACGGGACAAGAACTTTCATGAAAAGGTTGGGCTACCTGTGGATCTCCTCATCTTAAGGACACCACTCCCTGAAGAACCCTTTTGTCTTGGTTTGCAACTAAGCCTAATTCCTTGTGGGGAAAGAAGAAAAAGTGTACAGAGTTTGTGCTTCCCTTCATCTTTGTTGGCTAAGCCATCTGGTTCTAGTTTGAATCTCCAGGGAGTGTGCGCTGATTGGCCTGGGTGCTAATCTAGGTGCCCCTTCCCTGGCCAGCGCACCTGTCCCCCAGCTGCCTGGAGCTGTTTCTCTGGACAGCTGGCCTGGCACACGGAGCCTGCCTTGCTTGGGGGGTATCCCCTACGCCCGCAAGCACCCTGCCCCATGCAGGAAGCACCCTGTGACTGACCAGCCCCTAGGGGCCAATGACAGGAGGACATCAACATGGGACAACTCTGCCTTGCAGTTCGTGTTCCAGAGCTTTCTTCAGGTCGAGTGACCTTAGGTCTCAATAATTCCTCAGAGAGTTTTGTGCTCTTAGGGGTCATGGTGGCCTTCTAGCCACAATCCTGCATTTAGGAGCAGAGGCCCGCTCCTCTTCGCTGGTGAGTGTGGTGCTTAAGATTTACTCCAGCTGTGTCCGGAGACTGGTTTCTGTCCTCCTTAACCAGCTAACCCCGGCGTGCAGCTTTGTAGGGGAACGGCATGGGAGCCAGCTGAGGCTGCCGACTCCGGGAAAACAGCCCGGTCTCCCAGAAAAGAGACCAAGGCCAAAGCTTAAGGCAGTAATAACAACTTTGATTTATAATGAGAACTATTTGTACATAATTACTGAAATATTGATTGCACATTCAGCAGGGTGCTTAAATTAAAGACAAACCAAATCTGGCGACAGCACCGAAAGAATCTTCTTGCAAACGGTTGCCATTTAGCCCTTTCCTACA
The DNA here is from genome assembly GCF_023721935.1 of Panthera uncia. NCBI lineage: Eukaryota > Metazoa > Chordata > Mammalia > Carnivora > Felidae > Panthera > Panthera uncia. The sequence goes on along the minus strand of NW_026057586.1, from coordinate 14,058,743 downwards.
ATAGTCTGGTGGGATTGTATAGAGTGCAGTTCAATTTATCGAGCATTGCCTTCAAGGATGACGGCTCCTCGTCGTGCTTGAGGGGTTCCTGGTTGAAGGCAGAAAACAGTTACCATGATGCAATGTCAGTTCTATGTAGGGCAGAGGGAGGTAGGAACAAGGATGAGGGTCAGGGAAAAGATCAAAGATGGACTAAAGGGAGGAACCGACTCCGGACACGAGAGAAGACCCGTCAGATAAGCCAGCACGGAAGGAGCTTTAGGGATTGCTCTCAAGCCACATTTTACAGCTAAATTCAAATATAAAGTCATAACCATTAACTTCACATGGGCCTTTGAAGTGTGATTGCTGCCTGGTATATGCGCTCTTATTCTGCAAACTTCCCAGGACCTGCCTCCCATTACCTCTTAGATGTCCCCCCCGCCCGGCCCCCCACTTTTCCGCCCACACTGACCTCTGCTAAGGAAGTCAAATACAGCAGGTGCACCCTACCTCTGAGCCGCGGTATTTGCTGTTCTCTTTGTCCGCAGTGGTCTTCCCCTTCAATATTCTCATGGGTTGCTCCTTCCTCCTTTTCAAATCTTTACCCACATGTCTCGGCGAGGTGGTTTTCTGTCCTTCCTATCTCAAATACGGCTCTGCTCCCACCCAGTATTCTCTATTCTCCTTCCCTGAGTTATGTTCTCAAAATATCATGCTCTGTATTTTACTGACTTGTCATAATCTATTCTGTAACCTATGTGTGCACAGCGACTTTCGTCTGTTTTGTCCACTGCTGTGGTCCCCCAGCCTCGAATGGTAGCTGACTTGTGGCAGGTATTAAATACGTATTTGTTCAAGGAATAAAGTGACCTCCTCAGCTATGTTTTAATTTGCTGTTTCACCCACTCAACACGGTGCATTTTTTTTAACTTTCACATTTCTATTTTTCATTTTTTCACACTGACTTAAAAAAAAATTTCTCCCCCCCCAAATCCTCCTGGTCATTTTTTTTTTTTTATAGTTTCTTATAGCTTGCCTATCTTTATGATTTCTCTTTCTTTCAGTCTTTACATACTGGACACATTGTCACTTTATATATTTTTGCATCTGCTCATTTCATTACCTAAAGGAAGGAGGTTGCATTCCGTGACTCATAATTTCTACTGATTCTCACTCATGGTGGCCTGTTTGCTTGTAGGTTTCAGGATCTTTGATTGGTTGATCCTAATGTGGGGGAAATCCTGAGGGTCTAAGATGGGGCTGCTTTGATCTTGAGACGATGTGAGTCCGCTTCTACTGAGGGCGGGGACCCCGTCTGAGTGTAATGCAGGAGTCTCCATTTCTCCTCCCCGTCACCTTTGGCTGCTGGCCTGTTCCTACCCTCGTCATTGCGTCATTACCATCATTACCGCGCCACCCCTGGCCTTGGAGCTCAAGGCAATCCCGCCTCCCGTATTCCCTTGTTCCCCAATGTTCCTACTCTAGATCCCTCTCGCTTCCCCTCCCCGACCCTCACTTAACAGGATCCCAACAATGCCATAAAGAGCCCGTTTTACACAGGATTTGTTGTGCAGCATACGATACTGCTAGACGCAATCCAGGATTTCCTTCTGCTCCCATGCACGTCTGCATAATTATAGACTCTTGTTTGCCAAAGGCGGGCCGGAGCGGTCTCATGACTCTTGCTGTCTCTCAAGCAGGGCACCTGGGAAACAGTGTCCCCTCTGTAAGTCCTGATTTGCCGGTTAATAGGTAAGCACCCAATCAGGCAAATTAACATGCTTCACAGCTACCCCCCTTTAAGCGCATGCTCTAGTTCCGTGCAGTAAGGCCGTTCCTAATGATCCACACTCACGCTCTGGAGAGAGCTTCCCTGCGTTCGCTCCCGAGGATTACTGCAGTGTTGCTGGTACGATTTTCGCCCACTGCCACCTCCAAACCTGTTGCCAACTGTGGTTTGGAGCGGCTGGGCCGGCATCCCGGAGGCCTGTTTGTTTGTCCTAGTATTCATTACTACTTGGCTCGCGCCCCATCTGCCAGTGCAGAGTTATTTATATCGAATCGGAGAAGTCCTGGTGAGCTTCCCCGTGTAAGTCACATCCTCAGAATGTCTTGCATCCCCGAGGACTTGGCACGTGGGATCCTCACAGGAAACCCCTCCCTGCTGACCCAGGGGGAAACTCCTGGTCTCCCTGGGAAGTGGCAGCTGGTCCAGCCATCTGCTTGGCTGATAAGGCCTTTGCAGCTCGGTCAAGAGCGCTGGCCCACAAAACCTGCAGTGGAACTTGCCCAAAGAGGTGGTGACAGCTGAGTCACAGAGGATAGCATTGAAACTGCAGTCCTGGGGGATGGAGAGAGCCTCCCAGGAGTGGAGCCAGGGTGCTGAGTCATGCCCCTCAGCCCCGCACTACGTGCTGTGTGTCAAGGCTTCCAGAAGACGGGGACGCTGACTGCAGGTCACCAATGCTCCCAAGCCCCCTGGGGGCCTGTTCTGTGAGCTCTGCAGGTCTGAGAGTGAGCAGTGCCTCCCCCTTTGATGACTAACTGTGGTCAATGTCACATTCTAGCTGTAATTCATCAGCTCTCATGTTTTCAACCAGCACAAACCTCACTGCAGCCAGCGTTTCACTGTGAGACACAGGATAGAGCCAAGTGAAGGTCTAACTCAATTAACAGATTAACATGAGTCCACAGGCGCAGATCTCTACAGACATCTGATCAGCCCTGAAAGAAATCAGGCTGGGGGTGGAAACGGTCCAATGATCATCTTAAATGAAACAGAACAAAGCACCGGTCCTCAAATCCACACTTCCATGGGCGTTTGTAGCAAGCAGTATCAGAGGCATGATGTGGGGGGAAGGAGCCCGTGAGAAAATGTATGGCCTGGCAAAATGTTGTGCTCAAAGTAAATTTTCGAATGGAATGTATTTGTTTACAAGTGTGCCACGCGCTATCAAATCACGGTGTGGGGAATCTGTGCCTAAGAAGCCTGCCCCATCCTATAGCTTCTGGAAAGGAGTTTCTGCCAGGGGAATATCAACATTGCACCACCAGGCCTCTGTTGAAATTGACTGGGCGCAGGGAGGTGGCCTAGTGTGGGTGGTAAGTTTCAAAACAGTTTTGAAACACCCACGGTGCTTGGCATCCTGGGTTCTGTGGTAGGCAGAGTCACTGGTGCTGTTTACACATCCACGGAAGGTTATTCTGATTCTACTAGGATAAAAAGACCATTTCTAGTTCCAAAAGAGCAAACCCAGCTGTTTCTGGATTCATCCCTTTTTCTCTTAAATGTAGCCTGTTGTCACAGACTGTTGTCATTGGTTAAATTTTTCCCTTTGCGCTGAAAGATTCCTTTGTCATTCTCTGAAGGTTAGTCAGAATAAATATTACAATTTGGACTTTAAGCTTAGGACAAGCAGATATTAACTGTTCTGTCACTTTTGTTTCTGGAGAAAGGTAAACAGATTGTGGTTTGTAGAAATTCTGCAAAGTTTGATGGTGTTTGATAGAGAAGCTGTTCTTAGGGGTTAGCAGTCGATTCCAAAGAGAAAACGATATATGTAATTAACATTACCCCCTTTTGTTCATTTGTGAACATTTTAAAGTATTTTTTAATGTTTGTTCATTTTTGAGAGAGCGAGTGTGAGCAGGGAAGGGGCAGAGAGAGAGGGAGACACAGAATCCAAAGCAGGCTCCGGGCTCTGAGCTGTCAGCACAGAGCCCGACGCGGGGCTCGAACTCACGCACTGCAACATTGTGACCTGAGCCGAAGTCAGATGCTTAACCAACTGAGCAACCCAGGCGTCCCATTTGTGAACATTTTAAGAGATTTTTTTTTTCATTTGATTTTTATCGTGGGATATAAAAATATCAGGAATAAAAACAAAAACCTTTGAAATTTGATTGCTGTATCTGTTTCTCTCCTGTTCCCAAACCTTCAACACCCTGCCCCCTCTTAATTAATGACAATTGATCTCATTTCACCCAAAAAATAGAAGACTTCAGCAAAGAACTCCTAAGGTACCACATCCCTCCATCTCTCGTCTCCCTACATCTGTCCCATTTACTTCATCTTCTCTGGATTCTGTCCTTCCTCCCAATACAAAGTATCCCCTCCCCTCCCACTATTCAAAACTGCTACTATGACTATTTGCTCTCTTTTTGACCCTGGGTCCCTCCTGTGAGCACAGCGATTTGCTGTCATATTCCCCATCTTTAAAAACAAAAAACAAAAAAGCATGGACCCCACATGCCCTGTAGCTATATCCTCATTACTCTGCCTTCCTTTACAGGAACTTCTCTATATGGGGCTATTTCCACCACCTTTCCTTCCATTTTCTCCAGAACGCACTCAGGTTGGCCTTTTGTTCTCACTACAACAGTGAAATGTCTTTGGACAAGTCACAAGTCACCACCGTAGTTCCCAGTGTCACAGTCAGTGGTGCTGTCCAGTGTCTGGGTTGGGGAAGGTGTCCCCGTCAGTCCAGTTCTGTGGAATGCTTGGGGATAGCCTCCCTGCTTCCGAAACCCTTGTCCAAGCCTGGTTCTCTGACTCTTTCAGCATTGATGGCAGTCTTTCAATAAATTCCGTTTCAATTTAAATTAGCTAAGAGCTGGATTTTGATGCCTGTAGTAAAGAGCGCTGAACCAGTTCGTCAGAGGAGCTAGACTGATTCGGTTCTCCAGAGTCATTCCTAAAGTACAGCAATCTGGGAGATTTGCTGGGCTCCTCACCCAGGGGAGGAGGCCGGGGGTGCGGGGGTGGGGGGGGAGTAGTTGTGGTTCCATCTGCTGATGGCTAAACAATGGCCTATCACCACCACCCAGATGCATCAGCCACTTCTCCCAATGCTGCCCCTGGGTCATGGCTCTCCCTCTTTCAGGGTTGATCGTGTTACTCATTCTGTTCAAATTTGTCTATTCAAAAATGAGGTGAACAACCTAAAAAGCAAAATAAGCAAACAATATGAACATGCAGGGTTTCACAGAGGCAGCACCAATAGCCAATAAACACAACCGAAAATGCTAAAAGTAGTAATTGAGGACGTGCGAGTTACAGTCTATCAGAATAACAAGACTTTAAACTGGTACTACTGAACTGATGAGATTGTAGACAGTGGGCGCTTGAAGACACGACTCTCTTGAAGAGCAAATGAACAATATCTACAAAAGTGAATGCTGTGCAGACATTTTGGCCACAGCTATAGACAAAGCCAGAGGAAGATGCCCAAGATTGTGTACAAGATTATATGCGGCAACATCGTTTTTAATAATGGAAAACCAGAAACCGCCTAAATCTTCACCATTAGAGATCGGATGAATAAGTGGCATTTACATACGAAGGAGTATTAAACGGCAAAAATGAATGAACCCGAACTCATGTTCAACATGAGTAAGTTTCATGGACAGTTTGTGGAACAAAAGCAAATTGCAGCAAGAAGCATTCAGTATCCTTATAAAAGTTCAAAGCAATGTGAGAAGGGAGGCTATATTTTGCTTAGGGATACATGCCTGTGTAGCAAAGTTTAAGGAAATGCATGGGAATGATAAACACTAAATCATGAATCATTGCTATTTCTGGGTGTAGGGGTGCAAAGGTGGAAAGAGGAGAATGTAATGAGCAAAAGTCTCACTCTGTTCATTATGTTTTAGGTAATAAGCTGGGTTGTGGTTGTACCTTGTTAAAGTAGCTAAACTCTTTCAGTAGTAAACGCTTCGTGAAACAGAGGGATTAGGAAAGAGGGTTTGCCAGAGAGGTTTTCCCAGGTCCCTTGAGGACAGCTGTGGGTCCTGCAAACACTGATTTTTTTCTAGAAGTGGCGTCGGGATCAATCTAAGCACTGATTTGGCCAGCATTTCCTCCAGCATCACCCGGTCTCCTGGTTCATGAAATAATGGTTCTGTTGATGTTAAATATCTGCCTCTTGCAGCATTTGTTATGTGATCTGTTGAGGGGAAATGTGAGCCACTAACAATCATTTTGGTTCATTTCATCTCCTCCTTTCCCATCTCCTTGTTATGAATGGGTTTATTTAGGGAAAAAACCAACAGGTAACTGATTTATGCCAATGCTTTCTTCTCTCTGACCTCTTGGTCTTGTGCTCACTAGCCTTCTACAGAATCAGTGGGGGAAAAAAAAATAACCAAAGCATTTGAGTAAAAGAGGAGGGTGCTGCCATTGTGGGCTTATCAACATCCTTGTGTCATAACAAAAATGATGGGAATGTCCTCTCCATATCCCCTCCACAGCAGGACAACGGCCTTTTACTCCACGAAGAACTGTCCACCAATATGTTGGGCAGTTGTAATACCATGGAAAACAACACTAGGATGTGCAAGGGACACGGGTACAAATTCCCTGGAAATAAATTGGCAGTGTTTATCAAGATCCTTTCAAATGCTCATGCCCTTTAACTCAGAAATCCCACTTTTTGGGGGGCGCCTGGGTGGCTCATTCGGTTCAGTGTCTGACTCTTGGTTTCAGCTCAGGTCATGATCTCACAATTCATGAGTTCCAGCCCCCTGTCAGGCTCTAAGCTCACAGCATACAACACAGAGCCTGCTTGGGGTTCTCTCTCTACCCCTCCCCTGTGTGCACATGGTCTCTCTCTCTCTCTCTCTTAAACAAACAAACTTTAAAAAAAGAGCAGATTGACCCTCTCTCAAATGCCAAAGATTTAAAAAAAAATCCCATTTTTTTGAATACTACACAAAGGAAATCATCAAATGTTATCAAATATTTATGCCCCCAAATTACCAAACCTAAAGTTCCCAAACAAGGGACAGTTAACAAAATTGTAGGAAATCCTAACAATATACAATTAAGAAGCCACTGAATGTGATGTGTATAAGAGACAATCATAATAGCACTTTAGTTGGAAGAAGTAGAATATGAAAATGTAATCTACAATATCAACCCTATTCTATGAACTGACCACCATCTATCTGTCTAATCAGAAATAAAATATATAGGAATATTAGCAGTAATGCTCTTTGGGTTAAAAAAAAGGGGGGGGGATTATATATATAGCAGTTAAAAAACAGGCTTTTCTGATTTTTCCAAAGTTTTCTACAATGACTGTGTATTCCTTTAAGAATGAGGGGAAAGGTTATTAAAAGAAAATCACACAGCTTGAGAAATAGGTACGTTACATAGAACAGAGAATGTTCTTCCACAATCCTCCCCTGGGTCTCCTTGTCGCCGGCTGTAAGCAGAGACGTTAATGTCCCCTCCTTGGGGTTGGGAAAACCCGAGATGTAATTGCGCAATTGTTGTAGACTGATTGTGGACAACATAGTGAGATTTACCTCCACCGGGTTCCCACCTTAAATACCGGAGAAAATGCCCTCCTGCTTTAGGCAGGCGGGGGAAGTGAGGAACCATCTTGAAATACAGCAGAGCAGTGTGTTCTTAACAAGGCCTGCCCCGGGGGAAGACTGGTTAACCAGAGCCTCACCTGCTGGGGTCTTATCAGGGGCTGTCTGACCTGGGGAAGGGAATACCCAGCTCTGGCTTGTTCACACCAGCCTGATCCACCTAAGGGGAGAGAAAAGCTGGGAAACACTTGTGTAGTTCACAGTCCAGAGGCACAGGCTCCCTGGGAGACTGACACCTGTCCCCGAACTGCGGGATACCTCCCTTTCCCCGCCACCCCGCCACATTGCTAAAGGCCTGTTTATATCCGTTCCTCTTACCCAGGACACCATGCATACCTGCTACCTAGAAAAAATTATAAGCCATATCAGAAGGTGAGAAGAGACAGAACAAGTATCCGAACCAGACATGGCAGGGACGTTGGAATTATCAGACTGAGAATTAAAAGAATTTTTTAATGTTTATTTATTTTTAAGAGACAGAAACAGATCGCAAGTGGGGGAGGGACAGAGAGAGAAGGAGACACAGAATCCTAAGTAGGCTCCAGGCTCTGAGCTGTCAGCACAGAGCCCGCTGCAGGGCTTGAACTCACAAAGCACAAGATCATGACCTGAGCCGAAGTCGGACGCTTAACCGACTGAGCCACCCAGGCGCCCCTCAGACTGAGCATTTTAAATAACTATGGTGAATGTGCTAAGTGTGCTAATGGATAAAGTTAACAGAATGTAAGACAAAATGGGCAGTGTTCACAGAAAGACAGGCATCCTGAGAAAGAACCAAAAGAAATGCTAGAAATAAAAAACATTGTTAACCGGGGGGGTGCCTGGGTGGCTCAGTCAGGTAAGCATCTGACTCTTGATCTTGGCTCAGGTCATGATCTCACAGTTCATGAGTTGGAGCCCCGCGTCGGGCTCTGTGCTGACAGTGCGGGGCTTGCTTGGGACTGGGTCTACATAAAGAAAGAACATCGAAGAAGGAACAAGCAAAGATAACATACTTATTTTTTTTTAAGATTAAAAAAAAAATGTTTATTTATTTTGAGAGGGTGAGCGAGCGGGGGAGGGGCAGAGAGAGAGGGAGACACAGAATCCGAAGGAGGCTCCAGGCTCTGAGCTGTCAGCACAGAGCCCAATGCAGGGCTGGAACTCACAAACCGTGAGATCATGACGTGAGCAGAAGTCAAATGCTTAAATGACTGAGCCACCCAGGTGCCCCTGTTTTTTTATTTTTAACCATCAAACAGATAACATTTTGTTCAAGATAATGATGGCAACAATGTATTCAACTATATATACTTATATATAAGTGAAACGAATGAAGGCAAGGGACAGGCAGAAGGAATTAGGATTATTTTGTTATTACAAGGCACTCACACTGCCTGTGAATTGGTATAGTATTGTTGGAACGTGAACTTGGATTCGTGTAAAAATATATTGCAAATTCTAGGGCAACCACTACAAAGTTCAAAAAAGAAACAGAACTGATGTGCCAAAGAGAGAAAATGAAATCATATGAAATGTTCAATTAAAACCACAAAAGGAAGAAAAAAAGCGGGAGACAAAAATTGGAGCAAAGAACAAGGGTAACCGATGGGAAACAGTCACAGATATGGCAGATATGAATTTAAGTATATCAGTAATCACTTTGAATAGCTTTTCCGGATCGAGGCGGAGGAGGGGCTAAACATCAAAGCATCGTGAGCTCCCGGACAGGATTTCAATGTACGCCCCCCTCCAACAGGACTGAGGGCTCAAACATACTTGTGACCTCTAAGGCAGAGCGTATCAGAGTGTGACGGTGGTACGGGGGTCATCCTCTGTCAGCCTTCACGTAATTCTGGGATTCTCACCCATTCCCCACCTACCCACCACCCTTCTTCAGAATCTCGGCCTCCAACGAAGATGCTGTTTGAATGTCAGGCATGAAAACCCACATGGTTTTGGCCTCGTGGGTGTAACATCAGAAATCTCATAATCGGCCCTTCCTGCCCCTGCACAAAGCCTGTCCTTCTTGGTCACCAGGGTCCAGAATTCCACAGTGAACATCATTCACTGGGCTTGAGACTCTGGTAGCAGAAATGTCAAGGTCATTTGTGGGAGGGGATTTGGGCCAGGTGAACTGTGAGATCTAACACGAAGATTCCACAATTCTGTGCTTCGTTCCTTCAGGGTGAATACATCCCAGATTTTTCTTGAAAGGGGATTTGGATAGACAGTTGTAATCTGAGGAGGTAGGAATAACAGGGAGGACACAGACTAAGTCTGGGGTTCCTCAGCTATACCTGGGCTTTCCTACAAGCTAACTTTTCTCCTCTTCAAAGGGTGTGGGGCCAGGGGAGGGGAATCGATCTCAGGATATGAATTGAAAAGCCTGACTGAAATGCCGATTGACCTGAAGCTTTGGGAGGGAGAATCTGAAGCTACAAGAGAAGTGTCAGGGAAGAGCCCATGTGGGAGAGGGCCATGGATCAAATTTTGTCTCTCCCAACTCCTATGTTAAAGTCCTCGCCCCTGGGACCTCAGAACAGTACCCATATTTGGAAATAGAGTCATTGAGGATACAACTAGTTATGATGGGGTCCTACATTAGGGTGCACCCCTAATCTAATCTGATTAATGTCCTTATAGAAAGGGGACATTGGGAGACAGATACAGAGGGAGAACACCATGTGAAGATAGGAGTCATGCTACCATAAACCATGTAACTACCAGAAACGAGAAGAGAGAGCTGAGTAGTTCCTTCCCTAGAACCTTCAGAGGAAGCATGACCCTGCAGACATCTGGATTTCAGGCTTCTGTGAGAAAATACATTCTGTTGTTCTGAACCTCCTAGTTTATGGGATTTCTTAAGGCAGCCCTAAGGAACCAGTACAGTGAGCTTGTAGGACAGAGGAAGGTATATCAAGCCCTATGCCCTAGGGGGGTGTAGAATTGCTTCTCCAGCTGCCTGAGGCCCCAGAGGCACTGGCTTCTGATCCCATCATAGCTCTGGGGGCCCCTGTTTCAGAATAAAACCTCCCTCCCCGCCCCCACCACCCCGTGCCACCAACCCCCCACCCCCACCAGTGAACAGGAAGGGTGAAAAGAAATGCCCATCACACAGAAGCCTTCTGCTGGTGCAGTTTATTTAACTGTCTGGTCCATTTTTATTACAATACACCACGATACAAGTGAGTCATAAAATTGGATATAAAAGGAGGGTAGTATCATTTTTAATCCCTTTAATGTAATATAATGGGGAAATTAATCATTTATTACAGCAGACGATGAAAACCACTCAGAAAAGAGTGTTCTCTCCTGCCTGAAACTTGGCAGTGGAGGGTCCATTTCCCACAGTTTTCTGAAATCTTGGCATCTTTTAAGTCTTTGGCAAAGGAGACCTCAGATAATTTAAATAAAGGGTTTTGTTGTTGTTGCTGTTGCTGGTTTTGAAAGCTTCTTTGTTAAAGAAGATTCTAAGAGGCAAAGCGAAACCTGGGCATGCAGGTGAAGCTGTCATTCTGAAGACGTCAGCACTCAGGGATGTCACTGCAGAGTGACAAGAGAAGAAACTTCCTGCTGGCCACCCAAAGGGAAAGGCCGAGTCTAACTCATTACTCATATGTACCAATTGCTTGCTCACCTCTACTGAGGACTTCAAGATATTTTGCAAAGGGAGTTGAAACTGTATAATCACCCAAGGGATAGACATATTTCAGCTCAATTTGCAACAAACTGGGGTAAAAGAACACATGGAGACAAGGCCAGTGGAGACAGCTGGGCCACCCAGATTGGCCAGGTTCCTGATCCAGAGCCTTCTCGAGCCCGCTCGACCCGAGCAATCACACAGCAGTCGCTCAAGGCATGTACATCAAGTCTTCCTGGCCTGAGAACATGCTGATTGTCTCTGTAAGGCTCGTCCGGGTCCCTGACAAACCCACGCTGGTCCTTTCGCTGTTCAGGCTCAGCCCAGAGAAGCAGACGACCAGATGCCACCATCGACAGCCACCGCCCTGCCTGCAGGAGCACAGCCAGGGTGACATCGTGACATGCGGCCACTGGCTGCCCAGACCGAAGCCATCAGTATTATTTAGAAGGCTCCAGTTGCCATGATGTGCCGGCTGTCCAGCCTACTGAGCGAGGGCATTGGATCTGCTCCAGGCAAGCCGAAAACACCAAAAATGAACAAACCACCAACAAAAGGAGGAGTTGTTAAAACTACTCAAAAAAAAAAAAAAAAAAAAAGTCTCTGGCCTTGTTGGCGGATCATGGATTCAAATGGCAAAGCACAGGAACGTTTCCAAAGAGTTTTTGACGCGAGGATAAATAGTGGTTCCAAGAGTCTGTGCCTTCGGCAGCGGGGCTGGAGAGAGCTTCCAATTAAGAATGTGATACACTGACATGAGTTGCGTGAGTCCAGCGGCCGGTGGCCTTTGTGAGCCACCTCCTGCCTTCTTTCGTCAACAGGGCTGTGAAAATCGGCAGGAAGACCCCAGAGCAGAGCTCTTGGCCTCCGTCCACGCTGGGGCCGCCCTTGCTCAAGGATCCTGAAGATCTCCCTGGGGATGGCCGCAATGAGGTATGCTCTCTGCCGGGGCTCCTGCCTCTGGTCCCCTTGTCCTTCCTGCCCCTCTCTGCGTGACGCCTGTGGCTCCGGAGGACACAGCCCCTCCCTCCCTCGGGTTTCCGGTGAGCAATATATGATTTCTTCTCCTTTGCAGTTTGTTGGCAATGTATTGGGGGTCTGTTCTGTGCCCAGTCCGTAGCCAAATGCAAGATGGGTGCAGTCAGTTCTGGAAAATGTCTTGTGTTACGTAGACGCACATCTTTTGTATAGAAGCGGGCCTCGGTATTTGAATCCATTCACATCCTAAGTTTTGCCAAGTGGCAACCAGAGATCAGATGGCAAGGGGTGCTCTTTCTCCAAACTGCCCTTTTTCAAAACATTTTATCTAAATAATTCAGTTCCTGAGTAATGGAGGCTAAGAACAGAGCAGACAAAGGAGGAATTGATGCTTCCAAGAGAGCTAACGAGCTGGCTTCCCAGGACAGTATTCGTTATCTACCTGAGGCTTTATTTCCAACTTTAAAAAACACGAGTTTGACACAGAGTCCCTCTCAGGAATGGGTTTTACTGTACTTTTAAAAAATGGTTTATTGTTTCAAATATTAAAACAAAAATAACAGGTATTAAATCTTTAAAACTAGTGCAGAATTCCCATGCATTCACAAATCACCATTTCATTTGCTGCATTTCCTGCTGGTGTTTTTTTTTTTTTTTAAGTATATTCACATTTTATACTTAGTTGCACAACATAGATGGAAACTTATTGTCCCTTCCCCCCATTTTTATCTTAAGTCATAAGCAGAAACCATAAATGCCCCACTTTGACCTTAAATTCTCATCAGCATCTATGAAACTTTCATACTAAGGTTTACTCCTTTATGATAGTCAGTCTCATAAATATCCTACAATTTGTTTACCATTTGCTGTTACAAATATCTACACTAAAGATCTGCATGTGTCTATCATTTTTTCCTTAGGTGGAATATTTCCTTAGGAAAATTCCTAGCATTAGGATGATATGTCGAAAGGGCATTTTTGTTTTATTTTATTGTTTTTGGTAAATTGAAATGTGTTTTGTTTGGAAAATTTCACAACAGCTTTTGAGGTCATAGGAGCACAAGGGTGTTGCAAAACCAAGGCTGGTGATCCCAGTGCCCGGCACTGAGTCTGCCCAGGTGGTATCCCTGGCACAGAGACGTGCCAGGCTGACCTTTATACACGAAGGAGGGTTTTTAAGAGCAGACAGGGAAAAGAGACTTACAAGTAAAACAACACAGGCATGGCATACAAATGACTAGACTAGAAAAATGATCTTTTGCCCTCATTGATTTTTGTTTCCTGCCGCTTGTACAGTGTGTTATGAAAAGTAGCTCCCAGTTTTCATTTGTCTGTGACTCATCAGAAAAATCTTTTCAACACGTTCAGGGCTAGCCATGAGCCTTATAACACACACTCAACAACTATGTCTTGAACCGAATGGAGGGGAACTTAAGTTTTGTAAGACTTCATTCCGATTCTCCATTTCTGTAGTGGACATCCAGCGTGAGCAATAAATAAACCATTGTTGTTGAAAGCACAGAGATTTGGGGGTTACCTGTTACTGTAGCATAACCTAGGCCCTCTGAGCTGATGTATCACTTGTCAAGTGCTTTCTTTCAAAAATGGCCAAATGCACAAAGGTATTTATTGCAGCATTATTTATAATTGCAAAGGAAGAGAAACCGGGAATTACTGAGGAAGCAATGCAATTCCATCACTGTATCATATAATCGTTACAATTAGTATCTCTAAAGACTTTGAAATTACGTGGAAAATCCTCACACTGTAAGATTCACCTTAAAAGGAAGACAACTGTGTATACACACGGTGAACATGACATTGAAAAATGATGTACATGGAAACAAGGAGGAAACAATGCAACCAAATAACCATGACACCTTTCAGGTCAAGCGGAGTTTTTTCTCCTTCTTTTTCCTTTTCTTAGTTTTCTAAGTGTTTTTAAAAGTGTGCATTCATCTTATGTTTTGCAAAAGGCCGCTCTGCCCAGGAACCAGTGTTTTCTTACCTATTTCTCTTATACTCATTGATTCAACAAATATTTATTATCAGGCATCTCCTGTGTGCATCTTATGGTTCTGTGTGCCAACAAGCAGTCACGAATGATGCGGACGATGTTCTTGTTCTCAGAGCTTTCATTCTAATGGAAAATTAGAAGCAGAAAATTTCTGTAGTAATTATCTATTTAAATCACTTTGAGACTTTTTGGAAGGAAAGGAAGGAGAGGGGTGTCTAAGTGGGAAAGTTGAGGGGCTCCTGGGTGGCTCAGTTGGTTAAACGTCCAATTCTTGATTTCAGCTCATGTCATGACCTCATGGTTCCTGAGATCGAGCCCCACATCCGGCTCTGAGCTGACAGTGCTGGCCTGCTTGGGATTCTCTCTCCTTTCTCTCTGCCCCTCCCCAGCTCGGGTGTGTGCACATGCGTGTGCTTTCTCTCTCTCTCTCTCTCTCTCTCTCAAAAAAAAAAAAAGAAAACATAAATAGGTAGATAAATAAATAAATGGGAAATTTGACCTCGTTTTTCTTTACGAGATGTTTAAAGATCTGGGCTATACATTTTCTGTTTAAAAAATTTTTTTAATGTTTGTTTATTTTTGAGAAAAAGAGCGAAAGAGCGGGGGAGGGGCAGAGAGGAAAGAAGACAGAGGATCCGAAGCAGGATCTGCACTGATAGCCCAGAGCCGGATGTGAGGCTCAAACTCACAACCCGTGAGATCATGACCTGAGCCGAAGCTGGATGCTTAACTGACTGAGCCACCCAGGCGCCCTCCTTTTCTGTTTTAATTAAAGTCATCTGCTAAGACTTTAAAGTAAATCTTCAATCAGAGTTGTGTCTGTATCTTACAGTTTTCATTAATATTAATCATTGTTATTAATATAGAAAACGTTTCTCAATCAGAATACTGTTAGCTCTTAACTGGTACCCTCATAAAGATGCTGAGCAGAGACATGTGAAGCGTGTGATAGGTGCATGTTTGCTGGAAAAGCCAAGTTTTGTGCAAACGTTCAGCTTGATCCTCTGAATCAAAGGCCAGACTCCTAAAAGAGCAGAAAGGCATAGTCCCGGTGGTGTAGGAAATGGGGGGAACAGGAATTTCCTCTAGCTCTTAGGGCTGTCTGACTATGTTCTCCCAAGGCTAGCAAAGCAAATTGCTCTGATGAACAGATTTTTTTCCTGAAAAGAAAAAAAAAAAGTATAAAACACTTACAAATAAAAAACCAAAAAGAATGAGCAGGGCACTCTGATTTTTAATAACCTTTATTGTTTCTCTGATTATAAAAATATATGTTCTTTGTAGAAAGTATAAATAATGCGGGATATTAAGAAGAATATAAAACTCATCTTTAATCCTGCCACGTAACGATAACCACTGTTGTTAATACGGCGAAGCTCTATGCAGTCTTTCTTCCAGGGCGGAGGCTGGCAAACTTTGTTGGCATAGGGCCAGGCGGTAAATATTTTCAGCTTTGTAGGCTTTATCTGTTGCAAGTACCCACCTCTGGCACAACAAGGGAGCAGCCACACACAATACCTGCACGAATGAGCGTAAAACCGCATTTATGAAAATAGGCAGCAGGCCCGGTTGGGTCTCATCCGTGGTCTACTGACCGCCTATTCTAGAGCATTCAATTTGGAGAGGGACAGGCAAGGACTTACAAATTCTTATTTCCCCTCTCCTCTCCATCATGTCCATTACCATCATCCTAGTGGAAGGATCTCGTTACTGTTCACTGGGTTCGGCAATCAACAAGCAGTTGCTGAAAGTCTATTGCTATGCATTTGAACCTGGTGAGTGGTTTGTGAGCCCACCGCGTCCCTGCCCTCCGTCCCTGTCCTCCTAAGGTTAGGCACAGTAAGATTATAAATATGTAAATGATGACAGGTGTGCCCAGGAGAACTGTAGGTGCTCGGGGAACGTGTACCTGGTGGGCCTAACTGGACTGGAGTCTCAGGGACAGCTTTGGCGGGAGGGCCAGCCAAACTGAGGTCTGAATGCCGAGGGGGGGGATGCCTGGGCCACGTGCTGGGAGAAGAGTGTCAGGAAGAGGGAACGGCCAACGTGATGGCTGAAACAGGATAGCCCGGACACCCGGTGGAGCTGTGGGGGGACCCATGTGGCCTGAGCACAGAGGTACCACAAAACCAGCAAGAGGCGTAGGCAGAAGGCAGAAAGTTCAGGGCTTTTGCACTACCCAAGGCACCCCCTAAAACTCCACCTGAAGCATTTTGGACTTGTTCCTGCATGAGGAGCCACTAGAGGGTTTTAAGCAGGGGAATCATGAAATTAGCGTTATTTCAATGGCTCCTGAACTCAGCACCCTTTCCCCCAGCAGCTAGGAAGTCTCCCTTTCAATCCTTTCTATGCACTGTTGCAGAAGGGTCTTTTGAGTGTCTTATCCTGTCTCTGCCAAGGCACCTCTACCAGCACCGCCGTGGATGTGTGATGAAGATCCGACCCCTGGGTCCCGTTTTAGAGCCACCAGATCTCTTGACATTTTTCCTTACTCTTCCTTCTCTTCAAACTAAGTCATTGGCTCTTCCCTGTATACACCCTCTATCCAATCCTCATGCTTTGGTTCAATCCGTTTTCCCCATCTAGAATGGCCTTCCTGTAAATTCTGTAATCCAGGCCCACTCCGTCTGTAGCCCCCCCACATCCTAGTGCGTGTTCAGGTGTTGGGTGAGCTCCTGATGTCAAGAACAGAGGTTCCCTCTCTCCTCCAACTTCCGTAACACCGTGCCTTCCCTCTTTCTACCCACATCACGTACGTCTTGTATTGGAGTCCTTGTGCACTTGTCTTCCGTCCTTTCCTTGATGGTACAAAGGAAAGAAACATTGTGTCTTTAAAAATTAACAAGAACTGGGGCGCCTGGCTGGCTCAGTCAGTTAAGCATCTGACTTCCGCTCAGGTCATGATCTTGAGGTTCGAGCCCCGCGTCGGGCTCTGTGCTGACAGCTCAGAGCCTGGAGCCTGCTTCGGATTCTGTGTCTCCCTCTCTCTCTCTGCTCCTTCCCCACCCATGCTCTGTCTCTCTCTCAAAAGATTAAACATTAAAAAAAAAATTTTTTTTTAATTAACAAGAACTGTTTGTGGAGAACTTGATGGCAGGCACTGTGCTAAGTAATTCGCATATATTATTTTCTTTCATGTTTACAATAACATGGAAGGCTTGTGATAATCACATTACTATTTTACACACGAACACTGAGTTGCTTGCCCAATGTTATCCAGCAAATAAAAGATGACGCTATGATTTGAACGCAAGTATACCTGACTCCCAAGACCTCTCCTCTCTGTAGATGTTTCCATCACTGCTTAGCGCTTACAGTAAGTTCTGGTTGGTGAGCAGCACGATAAGAGAATCCATCATTAGAAACACCTAAAGAACAAGGGGCACCAGGGTGGCTCAGTTGGTGAAGCATCCGACTTCAGCTCAGGTCATGATCTCACTGTTCGTGAGTTCCAGCCCCGCATTGGGCTCTGTGCTGACAGCTCGGAACCCGGAGCCTGCTTCGGATTCTGTGTCTCCCTCTTTCTGCCTCTCCCCCACTCACACTCTGTCTCCCTCTGTCTCTCAAAAATAAATAAATGTAAAAAACAAACAAACAAACAAACGTAAAGAACAATTCTGCCTAAAGCTTGACATGACCTCACACTGCCTACCTACCAATTTCCTACTTAGCAGGGGTAGTGAACCTCTTTTTCTAGTGAGGATGGGGACTCACAGGAAGAGATTCATCAATGTTAAGGCGGCTAGGTTTAGCAAATAAAAATACAAAACGTGCATATTTTTTCATGGATGCCCCAAACTTATTGCTTATCTGAACTTCAGGTATAACTGGGCCTCCTGTATTTCACCTGGCAACCCCGATCAACAACTCAAGAAAAAGTCAAAAGAACACGATTATGTTCCATAACACCAGAGGAGAAATAGAACGGGTTCAAGTTTCTGTTGTTTCTACAACATTTAATCTCCAAAATTCACGAAATATGAAGCCTGACAGAGTTGATGTAGCAATTTGTTACTAATGTTTTGGTAACAGAATACAGAAATATATTTAAATATAAATATTTTTAAAAATATACATATTTAAAAAAAACGAAAATAGAGGCACCTGGGTAGCTCAGTCGGTTAAGTGTACAACTCTTAATTTGGGCTCAGGTCATGATCTCACGGTCAATGCTGACCGTGCGGGGCCTGCTTGGGATTCTCTCTCTCCCTTTCTCTCTCTCTCTCTCTCCCTTTCTCTCTCTCTCTCTCTCTCTGTCCTTCCCCTGCTTGCTTTCTCTCTCTTTCTCAAAATAAATAAACATGAAAAAAATAAAAAAAGACTACTTGTAAAAAAAACCATGAAAATAAAAATCACCTATTATCTTGCCACACCCAGAGGCAATCATTTATAATAGATGGAACATTTTCCAGTTATTTGTATTTTAGCAGCCTTCCACTTGGAAAGCTAAAATGGGAAAAACCTGAACATGACAATGCTTCTTATGGAAAGTATTTTCAATTTACCTGCTTTTCAACAGGAAAATGAAGAATATAAAATCTTATGCAATGAAAGCAACACACTTCCCGCCCCTGCCCTGTACATACTTCCTTCAGGAAGGGAGTAAAAATAAGAAATGGGAAGCAATGACAGAGGAGAAGAGGAGGAAGGGGGACAGGGGTGGAGAGGGAGAGAGAAAGGAAGGGGAGAGTAGCGCGGGAGCAAAAGACTAAGACACAGAAAGGAGGCGTAAGTACATCAAGAGTTTGGACAAGGGCACCTGGGGTGGCTCAGTCAGTTAGGAGTCTCACTTTGGCTCAGGTCATGATCTCGCAGTTTGTGAGTTCGAGCCCCGCGTGGGGATCTGTGCTGAGAGCTCAGAGCCTGGAGCCTGCCTTGCGTTCTGTGTCTCCGTCTCTCTCTGCCCCTCCCCCACTCATACTCTGTCTCTCTCTCTCAAAAATAAACATTCAAATTTTTTTTAAAAAAAGGGATTGGAGAAAATATAAGCAGGGGAGAAACACGATGAAGGAGAAGCTTCGAATACATTCTCAAGTGAGGGCTTGATTTTTTGTCTGTAATCTGCCTTGGGACAAAAGGAAAGCAACATGGCAACAGACAAAGAGAGACTCACATTTGCTAACAGCAACTTTGCCAAACTCAAGTCCTGGGAGCCAAGGTACAGAGGGCCAAAAGGAAGTTTTGTTTGTGTGTTTGTTTGTTTGTTTGTTTGTTTTTAAATATTTGAAAAAAAGTTTTTAACATTTATATATTTTTTGAGAGAGAGACAGAGTGTGAGCAGGGGAGGGGCAGACAGAAAGGGAGACACAGAATCTCAAGCAGGCTCCTGGCTCCGAGCCGTCAACAGAGTTACGTGGGGCTTGAACCCACAAACCGTGAGATCCTGACCTGAGCCGAAGTAGGACACTCGACCAGTTGAGCTACCCACGTGCCCCATAAATATTTTTTAATTTAAATTTTAGTTAGCAACATACAGGGCAATATTGGTTTCTGGAGTAGAATTCAGTGATTCATCACTTACATACAATACCCAGTGTTCATCCCAAGTGTCCTCCTTAGTACCCATCACCCACCCTCTCCATCAACCCTCAGTTTGTTCTCTATCATTACAAGTCTCTTCCAGTCTTTACCCCCCTCTCTCCTCTTCCTATCCCCCTTCCCATATTTTGTCTGTTTTGTTTCTTAAATTCCTTATATGAGTGAAATCATACGGTATTTGTCTTTCTCTGACTGACTTATTTCACTTAGCATAATACATTCTAGCTCCATCCATATAGTTGCAAATGGCAAGATTTCATTCTTTTTGATGGCTGAGTAATATTCCTGTGTGTGTGTGTGTGTGTGTGTGTGTGTGTGTGTGTGTGTATTACATCTTTTTTGCCCATTCATCAGTTGATGGACATTTGGACTCTTTCCATAGTTTGACTATTGTTGATAATGGTGCTTATATAAACATTGGGCTACCATAAATACCCTTCAAGTCTGTATTTTTGTATCCTTTCAGTAAATACCCGATAGTGCAATTGCTGGATCATGGGGTAGTTCTATTTTTATGTTTTTAAATATTTTTAATGGAAACACAATATATGGAAAAGTATAGAACTTACAAATGCACAACTTGTTGAATTCCCAAAGTAAACACACTAAGGGAACCACTACCCAGAGCAGGAAGTAGGACATTCTGAGCACCCCAAAATCTTCCAGTGCATTCCCTGTCCTCCCAGGAATGACTTCTCCACAGGTAACCACTATCCTGACTTCTACATCATGGATTAGTTTTGCCCATGTGTTCTGACCTTTATATATATATAAATTTTTTATATATATATATTTATATATATATATATAAAAATATATATATATATTTATATATATATAAATATATTTGTGTGCAAATTAAATGAGATTTTACCATATACTCTTGGTGATCTGGCTTCTTTTGCTCAGTATTATGCTTGTGACATTTGTCAACAATAGTTCATTTTCATTGCTATCACAATGTTCCTTTGCATGAGTATGTCACTCTTACTGTTGGTGGATATTTAGGGTTGTTTCCAATTTATGGCAATCATGAGGAACGCTGCTATGACCATTCTGAAACATGTCTTTTTTCGTACACACACTTACGCATTTCTGTTGGGAACGTACCTAGGTGTGAAAATGCTGCATTGTGGGGTGTGCATATTTTCTTAATTAAAAAAAATTTTTTTAGTGTTTATTTATTTTTTTGAGAGAGAGAGATACAGTGTGAGCGGGGGAGGTGCAGAGAGAGAGGAAGACACAGAATCTGAAGCAGGCTCTAGGCTCTAAGCACAGAACCTGATGCAGGGCTCAAACCCACAAGCTGTGAGATCATGACCCAAGCCGAAGTCGGCAGCTTAACCGACTGAGTCACCCAGGAGCCCCTTTGCTTAATTTTTTAAAATGTTTATTTATTTTTGAGAGAGAGAAAGACAGAGTGCAAGTGGGGGAGGGGCAGAGAGAGAGGGAGACACAGAATCCCAAGCAGGTTCCAGGCTCTGAGCTGTGAGCGCTGGGCCCCACGTGCGGCTTGAACTCCCAAATGGTGAGATCATGACCTGAGCTGAAGTTGGACGCTTAACCGACCAAGCCACCCAGGTGCCCTGCATGTTTTCAATTTTAGCAGAAATTACCAAATGGTTTTCCAAAGTAGTTTTACTAATTTGTACTCTTAGAGCATATGAGAGTTCCAGTTGCTTGACATCTTTACCAATCTGTAGTCTCATCAGTTATTCAGTTTTGTTTCTATTTAGCCATTCTTATAGGTACGATGAGGTATATCACGTTGTGGCTTTGATAGTGTTACCATGATGACTAATGAAGTTAATCATTTATTCATATACTTATCAATCCTTTGCTCATTTTTAAATTGTTTTCTGTACTTTATTTTTTTTAATTTTTTTTAACGTTTTATTTATTTTTGAGACAGAGAGAGACAGAGCATGAATGGGGGAGGGTCAGAGAGAGGGAGACACAGAATCCGAAACAGGCTCCAGGCTCTGAGCTGTCAGCACAGAGCCCGACGCGGGGCTCGAACTCACGGACCGCAAGATCATGACCTGAGTCGAAGTCGGCCGCTTAACTGACTGAGCCACCCAGGCACCCCAGTACTTTAAAAAATTGATCTGTAGTTCTTTATATATTCTGGGAGAGAGTATGTACTTTGTAAAATGTTATGTATTGGAAATATCCTTTCTTGCCACGAAGCTTGCCTTTTCATTCTTTCCATGGTTTCTTGTCTGATGAACAAGCTCTTAACTATGATATGGTCTTTTCTTTAGTATTAGTGCCTTTTGTTTCCTACTTAAGAAATCTTTGTCTACTCTTGGGGTGCCTGGCTGGCTCGGTTGGTAGGGCATACGATTCTTGACCTCAGCGTTGTGAGTTCAAACCCCATGTGGGGTGTGTAGCCTGCCTAAAATTAAAAAAAAATTTTTTTTAAAGAAATTTTTGTCTACTCCAAGGTCATCAGGTTTTCTACTATATTATCCTCCAGAAATTTTATTATTTTACCTTTTATATTCATTCACTCCTTATTGTCCTTTTTCAATTATATGTATTTAATTACTTCTTTCTTAAATATATGAAAGACTTCACCAGTGATGCCAGGTAACCCTAGATTTTTCTTTGAACCAAAGTTTAAATTCAGTTTCCTGGGTAGATATTAGATTTAGATTTCCTCTTTCATCTTGTATCAGTTTGGGTAAGGTATATTTGCTTAGAAATTTATCCACTTGATCTAAATTTTCTTAGTTATTGTTATAAAGGTATTCATGATCTTTTATGTTACCTTTTCCAAGTCTGTAAGATCTTTAGCAACGTCCCCTTTTCAGTCCTAATATAAATGATTTGTGCCTATTCTTTTTTTCTTTTTCAGTTTTGGTAGAGATCTATCCCATTTATTCGTCTTGCCAAAGAGCCAACTTTTGGCTTTGTTGGTTTTCTGTATTGTACATTTGTTTTGCATTTTGTTAATTCATACTCTTTATTTTTTTCTTCTGCTTTCCTAGGGTTTAATTTGCTGTTCTTTTTGAACTTCTTGAGATAGTTAGGTCATTGGATTTTCAGCTTTTTTTTTTCTAATTCATGCATTTAAGTCTATAAATTTCTTTCTAAGTACATCTTTGACTACATCTTATACTTTTGTTTCCATTCAATTCCAACCTTTTTTTTTTTTTCAATTTCATTAAGATTCCTTTTTCTGTAATTCTGAAAAAATGTTAACTGTGTTGGAGCAGAAGGTGAAACAAGACAGACCACCAGTCGATAATTTTTAAAAAACTTTTTTATTGTTTATTCATTTTTGAGACAGAGAGAGAGAGAGAGAGAGAGAGAGAGAGAGAGAAACAGAGGGGGAGGGGCAGAGAGAGAGAGGCAGACACAGAATCTGAACTAGGCTCCAGGCTCTGAGCTGTCAGCACCAAGCCCAACACGGGGCTTGAACCCATGAACCGCAAGATCGTGACCTGAGCCAAGGTCGGACACTCAACCAACTGAGCCACCCAGGTGCCCCCAAGAACTCTTACAATTTAACAACTAAAAGACAAACTACCCAACTTAAAAATGGGCTATGGACTTGAATAGACATCTCTCCAAAGAACATACACAGATGGCCAAAAAGTACTTGAAAAGATGCTAAACATCATTAGTTATAATGGAAATGCCAATCAAAACCACAGTGAGATACCTCTTTATACCAACTAGGATGACTATTATAAAACAAAAGAAAACAGAAAACAAGTGTTGGTGCGGATGTGGAGAAATTGGAACACTCATCATGGCTGCTGGAAATGTAAAAATAGGGCAGCCACTCTGGAAAACAGTTTGGCAGTTCCTCAAAAAGCTAAACATAGAATTACTGCATGACCCCGCAATTCCACTCCTGATATATACTCAAAAGAATTGAAAACAAGTATTCAAACAAATTCTGGTACGTGAATGTTCATGGCAACAGTAGTCACGGCGGGTAGAAACAATGCAAATGTCTGCCAACGCACGAATGGATAAACAAATGTGATATCTCTGTACAATGGAATATGACTCAGCCATAAAAAGAGCTAGAGTTGCACAAAATCTGTGAATGTATTAAAAACATTGAACTGAACAAACTTATGCTCAGGACCTACTGAAGTGCGTTCGCCAATCTCTAAGTGATTGGTCTGCAGCTTATTTTGACTGTAATATCTGAGAGAGTGGGAATGAAAAAGTGGTGTTTAGGGAGGGTGTGTTTTGACGCAGAGAGGAGCCTTCAGTCAAAGTACTGAAGCTCTGGGTGAATTTTCATCATTGGCCCATGGGTCTGAAGTGAGGTTTGGGGTGTCCCAGAACAGCATCTGGCTGTCGCTGATGCAAAGGCACATCAGCTTTGCTTAAAGCCATTATGATTTCTTTCTAAAGCTGTTCAACTTCAAATCTGCAAGGAAAGTCTTGCAGTTAACAAGCCTGATTGTGAAATATTTATAAGCCCTAATATAGCATTTACTCTGCTGTTAAGATATGTTGATAGTGTTAAGATTAGCTCAGGGCAACACTGCGTCACCAGGATCCTGGCAGACTTAATACATATAAGGTTTTTCTCACATCACCCTCAAATGTTCCTTCTGCCTTTTAAAGTAAATATTCCTTCCTTGGCATCCTTTGACACTCTTCCCTTCCTTCCATTCCACAGCTTCGGTACTTAACACTGCTTCCCCTCCACCAGCTCAAGATCATTCCAGCGCATCTGACGAGATCTCAGACTTTGAGAAAAGCGAGTCTCAGGATGCCATCTGGCTAACCGTTAGATGTGTCCAGACAGACACTTTGCGGATTATCTCCAGGAAGGAGAAAAATAGAAGAGAGTCTCAGAACTATTTATACAATTATACTGCAGGGTTTGGCCTGGAAAATAAGAAACTAGGACTTTAAGGTTTTTCACTGCGTTTCTTCTTTCTTGTGTTTCCTGAAGTTTAAGTTATAACCATCTGTTCCAGAAGATATAAAAATCCTGAATTCCATCTTCTTCCACGCTAACAGAACACTAACCCTTTGGGGAATCTTCTATTAATGGAGGTGCTCAATAATGGCTATACTAAAACCACAGTGTAAGACAAGCACCGAGCTCCGTCTCATTACCTATTTACCTCATTTGCCTCTTGAAGCTAATGATGAAAGGGGCATCTATCTCCAAAATGCGTCTTCTAATGTGGATGTTTGCCCGTGTGCTGACACCGACGTGTTTTTCTGTCTGATGACGGTGTGGAGGAGGAGGATGGTAATGATTGTAGGTCGACCCTGTCTTGCCTCCAGTTCTTATTAGAGGCCAGTAAATTGCCCATTTGGGCTTATTCTTTTACTCATCTTTAATTCTCAAAATATCTCCACATCATTCCGAGTCGATTCAGAGGCAATTCACGCGTGGTGATTGATTTCATTTGCTTTCATTTTCACAGGCTATCAGACACTATCTGTGTGAAAAACACCTCTCTAAAATTCACCATCTGCAATGAATCTCACTCCCCACTCTGTCGCCCCCAGCCCAATTCCGTGGGTCATTCCCGGTACCTTTCCAATAAGCCAGAGGGAAAACGTGACATGACGGCTGCATAAAATAAACTTTTCTATGGCACAGAGACCCATTGTTTCCTTTTAGTTAATGTGCTAGATAGATTCCAATTTTCTCTCTCAATAGGCTCTCTCTCTTCTCTTCTCAGAAACACTTTCCCTTCCCCTTCGCATTAATAAACCTTTATGGAACATCCACCATGTTCTAAACACCACACTGGGGGCTGGAGATGCGGAGACAAACCAAGTCGAGTTTTTCTCCCGGAGTAACCGAAATCCAATGTAACAGGCCATGTGAACAAACACCTACAGTACAAGGAAGCGAGGGCTTTAGGAGAAAAGAGGTGAACGGCACGGAGGTGGAAGGGCTCGCAGAGCAGGCAATGATCCGCCATGGGGGATTTTCTCGTCTTTGATGACGAATTTTGTATTTTACCGTTTCGCGTACCTTTCAAACCTCTGTGTTTTCAACGCTTATCTCTTTCATCTTCTTTTACCGTGACGCTACCTTTTGTGGGCCTCACGGATAAACAGAACCCCTTATTGCGTCAGCTGGATCTTTGGGATCTGGAGGAAGCAAAGAGAAAGATCTGGGGCATGCCGTCATGGAGCGGCTCATTGGTAAAAACTCTCACAGGCATTCTGAGAGCTGAGGGAGATACGCCGTGTGTCACACACTCGCGCGACAAATATGTCTCAATGAGTCAGAAGGCACAAGGAGAGGGAAGTCTTCCCTCCAGCTACAAAGAGAGAAGAGGAAGAGAAGGTTTGGAAGGCTAGAGAGGTTAAATTCATGCGTCTTTCCAGAGAACAGAACACACTCTGATATAATTGAATGACTGTGTCACTGCCAGCATAAGGCATTTTAAGAACTAAAACTAAAAGCAAGTGACAGCTACTCAGAACGTTGTCTCTTTCTATCAGGACCCCAAGGCCATGGTGAGGCCGGAACAGGTGTCTTAGAACTAGAAGTAAACAAATGTTTTAAAGTGGTTGTTTGGAGGCCGGGAGATGGACAAAAGAGAGAAATGTATGACCTGAGAAAGATCAGAGAACGTGAAATCTCTTTCTCTCGAGGAGGTAATCATGTTCTCCCATAAGAGGAGTAGTCAACAGCTCATTTTGAGGAAACTGAACGCACGGAGTAAGACAAAGAATTTTCTGGGAAGTGTTCAAGGCTTGGCTGACCTAACAGGAAGATCCGCCCTTGGGGTCAAATGTGGATGCTCTACAGTACCCCCGGGGACCTGAGGAGTTTTGGCTTAGGAAGGATTCTTTGCACTAACTGGCTGTTTTAGGCAATCTGGTGAGACGCCTCTGGGAAAGGGCCAGCAAGCAGAACTAATTTAAAAAAATTTTTTTTAATGTTTATTATTTTTGAGAGAGAGACAGAGAACGAGCAGGGAAGGGGCAGAGAGAGAGAGGGAGACACAGAATCGGAAGCAGGCTCCAGGCTCTGAGCTGTCAGCACGGAGCCCGACGCGGGGCTCGAACTCACAGACCGCGAGATCATGCCCTGAGCCGTAGTCGGCCGCCCAACCGACTGAGCCACCCAGACGCCCCAGAACGATTTTTTAAAGTTAGTGTCAGAGGTGATGGGTGTGTCTGGACACAGCAAGCTGTGTGTCCCTCGGGGCAACCACCAGAGTGATCTTGTACCTCAAGTGAGAAGCCAAAGGGGTATTTCACTACAACTGGGGGCACACACAGCTGGCTGGGGATGTTCCCTGGAGACTGAAAAGGGCAGAGATGCTTTGCCTCTGCTCCGTGGGGGCTGGCAGCCCGTGGACTTCAGCTGTGGGGCCGGCCCAGCCTGGGGTGCTCTGTAGTCACCCCCACACTGGCCCCCGCCAACCTCCAGGGGCACTCGCACAGGCAGAGACCCTGTGGGACCAAAGGACACAAGAGCCAGCAGGCTTTGGGAAGTACCAGGAAGTCCTTGAATGCAACAGGCCGTGCGACCAGATAGTGGAGCTCCTGGCGGGGGACCTTCCATAGCTCTACCAACGAGAGCACCGGCCCCTAAGGACAGTCAGCCGCATTTTCCCACCACACTGTTCGACCCCATACTCTTCCAAGATAGGGAAGGCACAGTGGTCTGCTGCTCATGTTCTGGCATCCCTAGGATTTCGTTCACCCTGTTTTATTGAGATATTTCCATCCCGGCTGTTCAGAACGGTGTCTTCAAACCTTTCTGATCGCAGGCTCCATCGATAAGACATTTGAGCATGCATCGTCGAATGCATTTCTTTACTTATAAATTACAGACATAAACTCCTGTATGGTACGTATGTTATGAAGCAGACACAAAAATAGAAATCACAAAAGAATGAGCTAAAAATTAAGGGATAAGCAGAAGTTCTATTATTTCCTTCCTGTGGAGTTCTTTATGCATCCTACAGGATACATGGACCCGCTTTGAAGGTCCCGGGAGATGGTGGGAATCGTCTGGTAGTGACTGGATGGACAGTCCATTATCAAACCACTGTCTGTCATCAGCGTATGTCACAGAAGCAGCTTAGTGAGAATATTGGCTCTATTCTCACTCAAAAGCATCATAGGAAAGTCACCAATCACCAAGGGAGTGAAATGGCCTTGTCACAGTGGTATATGATTTAAGTTCACCCCTGTGTCTGGGGATTAGCTGTTGGTTTCACATAAGTAATCTGAATTCCGGCCAACATGCAAAGGAAGGATTGGGAAAGTTAGGGTGATAGCTGTGAATTCGTTGGAAAAAATAAGGACGGGAGAGTCATTATATGTAATTTGTCAGATTGTTCTTTCTCTTTCCATTACTACTGAAAGACACTTTAATGACACTAATTACATCTGTCTATTAAGTGTCTTATCTGATCCTCTATAATTAAATTGTGATGAGTAGGGACAGATAGAAGAAGGCTCATTTTCCTCTGATAGTTATTTCCATAAGATTTGCTCAGTTTAAAAATCACTCCCTTTAAAATTACTATGTCGAGTTCTGGAGTGTCCCATTCAATAGAAACAGTGACATCTTTTGGGACGATCCCAAATCATCACAAAATCATTCTCGGCTATTGGAATTGAGTTCTGGAGAATCGTGTGCAATTGCACGTGAACTTTGCCCAAACTGCCCAGTCTCTTCTTTCTCAAGGTAGTAGTGGGATTTTAGAATGATTAAATTACTGTGAAGCTGTGGCCTCATATTTTTTTAATGGACACAATGCGTAACAATGACATCCTTGGCATCTACATAAGGTAGCCCCAAAAAACTACCTTTGCCAGTAACATGCTTACTGCTAAAGATTCAGGGAGAAGTTTTTAAAACGTATACTCAGGAGACAAAAGACATAGCCTTGAATTTTATACCAAAGTAGTTTGACAAATCACATTTTATTCACTAGACCATAGGCTTCCTGATGGTACAGATTTTGTTTAGTTCATTGTTATATTCCTCTCACCTAAAATTGTTCCTGGCATAGAGAAGGCACTTAGTGAGTAGTTCTGGACCAAATGAATGAATTTATAGAAAACACAAAGCCAACATATTATCATCGATACAGAACTATACGTTTGCCTAAGGAACAAAGAAGAACTATCTTTGGGGGGAAAATGTAAGTGAGATCATTGTAATTATTAAAAAAGGAGTGAATGAAATGGGAGTGTTAATGAGAAATGAAACTTTAAAATTTCCTTTCAAACTGTGCCCGAGGAAAGCTTGATTGTGGCCCAATGTTTAATATAGACGTGAGGAAGAGTAGCATGTTCTTATAATACGTTGATTTTTAAAAATTTGCTCAAAATGCACCCAAAGTATTGTTGCACAAGTGGTGGCTATGGGTCAGGAGATCCTGGAGTAACGATCTGTCGGAGGAGAGGGAGATTTGCCTCTGAGAGCTGGTGAATTCACACAAGGAAAGGATGAACGGCGACCACTCACGAGTAGATACGGGTAGAGCACTGCTCTGGGTCCCCAGGCTACAGAGAAGACACGGAGGTCATAATCAAGCAAAGAAGCAGGTGTGTGCATGGAAAAACGACCAGGCCAGGGCGAAAATGTGGACCAGTGCGGTATCAGGACACAGGAGAGCTGGCGGGCTCTGGCGCAGGGGCCGGGGACGCTTTCGCACGCGCATCTGAGCGGACCTGCCAGATTAAGAAGGAGGGGAGGGGCGCCTGGGTGGCTCGGTCGGTTAAGGGACCGACGGTTCGTGGGTTCGAGCCCCGCGTCGGGCTCTGTGCTGACGGCTCGGAGCCTGGAGCCTGCTTCGGATTCTGCGTGTCCCTCTCTCTCTGCCCCTCCCCCGCTCGTGCTCGCACTCTGTCTCTGGCAAAAATAAATAAACTTACAGAAAAAGGGGGGGGGGAGAATGGCTTTCAGACATCTGACACCCAGGATGGACACGAGAAGGACCGCGTTAGCCTGCTAGGGCGGCCAGAACGGAAGAGCACGCTGAGCCGCTGAGACGGCGGAAGTTGACTTTCGCAGAAAGTCCAAGGTCAAAACTCTGAGGTTTCCTCCGAGGCCTCTCTCCGTGGCTGCCACGTGGCCACCCTCTCGCTTCCTCTTCACGTGGTCGTCCCTCCGCGCGTGCACCTTCCCCGTGGGTCTTGATTTCTTCTCCTAAGGACACCGGTCAGATTGGATTAGCGCCACCCGCAGGGTCTCGTTTCAACTTAATCACCTCTTCAATCACCTCTTACCTCCAAACATGGTCGCAGTCTGAGGTATTGGGACCAGGGTTTCAGCATGTGAATTTTATGGGGAACACAATTCCATCCCATAACAGAATGTAAAGCAGCTGTTCTCAAAGTGTGAGGACATGGTCCCCTGGGGTCTCCCAGGCCCTCTCAGGAGGTCTGCACCGTCAAAATTATTATCACGATAATGTTAAACGTCATCTGCCGTTTTCGCGGTGTTGCCACTTGCACGGATGCCACAAAAGCAAGGGGGTGAAACTGCTACTGCTTTCGTATGAGGTGTGGCAGTGGCACCAGCCTGCACCAGCAGTCATGGATTCTTCTGTCCATCATGGGTTAAAAAAAAAAAAAAAAGGCCAGTTTTTCCAGGAGAATGTCCTTGATAAAGATTAAATCTTGACCTTTCACCATGTCTCTTGACTATTCTGTGTGATGAAACAGGAAGTGCACCCAAAGCACTTCGGCTGCAATTCAATCACCATGGTGATCTCAAGGGAAAGCACTTGTACAGTTGTTAGAGTTGTGGACTGAACTAACTGCTCTCTTCATGGAACACTCTTTTTACTTGAAAGGACAACTGCCCCTATGGGCAGGACTGTGGTTGTTCAGACCTGACTGCTTGGCAGGTGTTTTCTTCAAAATGAACCAGGTGAGCTTGTCACACCAAAGCAACTGACGTGTTTGTTCCTTTGAGCTTTTATAAGCAAAAATTCGACTTTAAAAAATGTTGTATCAGACATCATAAGTCTGACAGCTTCCTAGTACGTAAAGACCTTTCAGAGGAGAGCAGCGCTAAAATTATATAATGAAATCGGCCAGTATTTAGAAGACCTCCACAACTTAATGAACCAATACTTTCCAAATACTCAATGCATGATCGTTATGAAATTATGCCTGGGCACGAATGCAAGATCCATTCAAAGTGCAAGATGGAACAAACTGAGGGGAGATGGAGGGTGGGAGGGAGGGGAGGGTGGGTGGTGGGTATTGAGGAGGGCACCTTTTGGGATGAGCACTGGGTGTTTTATGGAAACCAATTTGACAATAAATTTGATATTAAAAAAAAATGCAAGATGGACCAAAGAAAGGATTAATGCAACTGACTGGGCAAATTTCACTGATACAATTTCAGATTCCACATTGCAGCTAACCTCAGGAAACAGTTCTTGTCTGCTTTTGGTGAGGTTTCATAGGAAAATATCCACAACCTTATGAAAAAGCTATCAGAATTCTCTGGTCTCTTCAAACACACATCTGTATGAGGCCAGATTTTCTTCCCCACATACTTAAGCTAAAACAACATATTACAACAGAGTGAATGCAGATGTGAGAATCCAGCTGCTTGATATCAGAGAGACATTAAGCCTGATATTGAAGAGATTTGCAAACATGTAAAACAACGCTACTTTTCTCACAAACTGTTTTTGGTTTTGGAAAACACAGCTATTCTTTGTAAACATACATCATTTATGTTAACAAATGACAGATTTATTACTGTTTTTAAGTGATTTAATACTTTTAAAAATTATAAAACAGTACAGAAGTATAAAGCTATAACTCATATAAACCAAAGCCTTTGGAGTTCCAACGAATTTTAAGAGTATAAAGAGGCCTTAAGGCCAAAAAGCCTGAGAACCACTGTTGTAAAGGCACAACTTCTGCCAAAAAAACACACTCTGCAATGTGTGGCAATGACAGCAAAAGAACTGAAATTACAAGAAATTTCATTGAGCAAAGGCATCGACCAGGCTGCTTGCAGGGCACAGCTGTCTGCCGTGAGGAGCTTCAACCACTCTGTACCTTGATGCAAGGGCCTGTTCAGATGTGTTTGCAACAGATTTATGTACATATTTCTCAATCAAGTGGGGGAGGGGCAGACAGAGAGGGAGACGCAGAATCCGAAGCAGGCGCCAGGCTCCGAGCTGTCAGCCCAGAGCCCGACGCGGGGCTTGAACCCACAAACGGTGAGATCATGACCTGCGCCGAAGTCGGACGCTCAACCGACTGAGCCGCCCAGGTGGCCCAAGAGGATACTTTTGATTAGAGAGAATAGGATGAAACCGTGACAGACCTGGAAACTTGGGTGACTGAACCGGCAATAATCTTAAAATTTGAGCTAGAAGAGAATTTAAACATTATCCAGTCTCGTGGTGTTATTTTAGAGATGAGGAATCTCAGGCCCAGGGATAAGGTAACTCACCCAAGGACACATGTCAGTTTGTGGTAGATGGGACTCTTGATTCCCAGCAAAGACAATCTTTCATTCATTCTTACATCACACTGCCGAGATTAAACTGGGACCTGTCACAAGAGGTAACACAAGCCATTATAGCCCCTGGGTGAGAAGAGAACATTCATTCCATTCTTCTGCTTGGCAAATGATGAAAGCACGGCTTCGGAGACATTCACCTGGGTTCAGAATGCAGGAAGACCTTTGAACTAGGTGCCTCAGTCCATTCAGGCTGCAGTAACTGAGCATCATAGACTGGGTGACTTATACACAGCAGATGTTTATCTCTCACAGTTCTGGCGGCTGGAAGTCCATGATCGAGACCCCGCTGAGGGTGGGCTTCTTGGATCGTAGAAGGGCCGTCTCCTCACTGTGTCCTTACGTGGCAGAAGGAGGGAGGGAGTTCTCTGGGTCTCACAAGAGAACACTAGTCCAGTTCATGAGGCCCCATCCTCAGGACCTAATCACCTCCCAGAGGCCCTGCCTCATAATACCATCCCACTGGGGATTAAGATTTCAACGTAAGAATTTGGGGGGAGACAAACATTCGGTCTAAGGCAGTAGGGTTAGATAGAGTGTCTCTAATCCAGGGTTGAAGTTCTCGACCCTGACGGTGGCCAGGGGAGAGGAAGAGTTAAATCTGAGATACAGGAATTAGTGACAGGGCAGAAACTGAGATAAAGCTTCGGAAGGACTCAGAGAAGACCTCCAAGGCTTCTTGTTTCCTGGAAAGGAGACCAGACAACGCGTGTTTGAAGCTTAGCTGGTTTCTGATTGTACCCCATTCAACGACTGGTTATAATTCTTCAGAAAGCTCACAACAATTTAAAACATTTTTTTAACGTTTATTTTTGAGAAAGAGAGTGTAAGTGAGCGGGGGAGGGGCAGAGAGAGAGGGAAACACAGAATCTGAATCGGGCTCTGAGCTGTCAGCACAGGGCCCGACACGGGGCTGGAACTCACGGACCCCAAGATCATGACCTGAGATGAAGTCAGATGTTTAACCGACTGCGCCACGCAGGCGCCCCTCCCAATTTTTTTGTTGGTTTGTTTGTTAAATTCCACAAACTACATTCTCCCTCCGTTTTTGTTTTTCTCCTAAATTGCTTCCTGTTCTTTGACCTACAGTAACATCCATATCACTGAGAATGGCCACAGGACAGTTACACGTCAATAAGATGAAGCATTAAGATAAATAGTTGGTTAATTTAAAGAAGAACACTTTGCAGGAATGTTTCATGAAGGCTTCTGAGGAAGGGAGTGGGCTGACTCTTCTCAGCAATTGCCTCGGTTCTACATTCACTCAGTTCCCCCGTGCCCAGATCTGCTCTGCAGATAATATCACAGGGATCTTTAAATGAAAACAAAACGAACAAAAACCAGTATATCTAACATCACCAAAGCACTATCGTATAGTAGTCAACAAGTGAAAAGGGCAGTCTAGAATAAAAGAAGGTTATGCATGCAAATTGCACTTTTTATTCTAATAAAAAACGCACACCTTGGGGCGCCTGGGTGGCTCAGTCGGTTAAGCATCCGACTTCAGCTCAGGTCACGATCTCACGGTCCGTGAGTTCGAGCCCCGCGTCGGGCTCTGGGCTGATGGCTCGGAACCTGGAGCCTGCTTCCGATTCTGTGTCTCCCTCTCTCTCTGCCCCTCCCCCGTTCATGCTCTGTCTCTCTCTGTCTCAAAAATAAATAAACGTTAAAAAAAAATAATTTAAAAAAAACGCACACCTCACTGCTTTGGATTTTGTAACTTTTATAAACCTGATTTTGGAAACAAATAAACTTGCGGAATGTCCAGAATGTAGCGGTACTTCTGGAGATTAGGAAGGCTATGGGGCAAAGAACTTTTTAAAATCTATGAAAGATGCTTTATTGTCATGCATGCTGGTTTCCTGGGTTGATTTCTCAGCATAAGATTCAATGTAAACTACAGTAATGGTTTCTTGCTTTTATACAGTCTCTTGGTCAAAACAAGGTATTTTCCTTGTCACATGCACTAAGATTAGAAGTTTGTCCTTGAACTCCGCTGTTCGATATAGTAGCCACCAGCTATATGTGGCTATTCACAGTTAAATTTGCGTGACTTAGGGGCACCTGGGTGGCTCACTCAGCGAAGCGCCTGACTTCAGGTCATGATCTCAGTTTGTGAGTTCGAGCACCGCATCAGGCTCTCCGCTGACAGCTCAGAGCCCGGAGCCTGCCTCGGATTCTGTGCGTTCCTCTTTCTCTGCCCCTCCCCTGCTCATGCTCTGTCTGTCTGTCTCTCTCTCGCAAAAATAATCATCAAAAAAATTTTTAACAAAATTCATGTGAATTAGCATTAAATAAGATTTAAAATTCAGCTCCTCGTTCCCAACTAGCGACTTTTCAAGTGCTCAATACTTCATATGGCTAATGACTACCATATTGGCGTGTGCAGATACAGAATATTTCTCATTGCAGAAAGTTCTATCAAACAGTATTTATCTAGAACATATTCTGTAGTTTTCATTTTTTTAATATATGGCTGTATAAAGATCATACCTGCTTTTTAAAAATGTTTATTTATTTATTTTGAGAGAGAGAGAGAGAAGAAGAGAGAGAATCCCAAGCCGGCTCTATGCTGTCAGCAAGGAGCCTGGTGGGGACTCCATCCCACGAACCATGAGATCATCACCTGAGCCGCAATCAAGAGTGGGAAGCTTAACCGACTGAGCCACCAGGTGCCCCATACCTGGTTTTCAAAGAATGTTAGTAATTTGAAAAATTGATTACATAAAATAAGTTTGCTTTGGGAATTCTGTTTATAAATTCATGGGTTTTTAAATGTTTATTATTTATTTTTGAGAGAGAGAGAGAGACAGAGCACAAGCAGGGGAGAGGCAGAGAGAGAGGGAGACCCAGAATCCGAAGCAGGCTCCAGGCTCCATGTTGTCAGCACGGAGCCCGACCTGGGGTTAGAACTCACGAACCATGAGATCGTGACCTGAGCCGAAGTCAGATGCTTAACTGACTGAGCTACCCAGGCGCCCCTTTGGCTTTAACGAATTAAAATGAATACAGCCAAAAGCATGTGTTTGCAGAGGAGTTTTCTTCCAAGTTGCTTATTCTACCGTGCCAACGCTCATTTATTCATTCACAAAATATTTACTGAGTGCTTTCTGTGTGCCAGGCACTCTTCTGGGCTCTGGAACAAAACAAATAAAATCCCTGGCCTCATGGAGCTTACATTGTGCCCAGTGGGATGAGAGGCACATATTATTTCTGTTTTCACCGCCAGACACAAAGGTATTATGTGCCAAACCAGTGAACAAAATGAGAATATTCCAGTTGTTATGGTGTTGCTGATTAAGAAGTTGTAGAAAGAGGCAAATAAATATTAAGAACATAACTTCTGATTTTTAAAAAGATTTTATTTATCTTTGAGAAAGAGAGAGAGAGAGAAAGCACAAACAAGCAGGGGAATGGCAGAGAGAGAGGGAGACAGAGGGTCCGATGTGGGCTCCGTGCTGACAGCAGAGAGCCCGATGCGAGGCTCGAACCGGTGCACTGTGAGATCATGAGCTGAGCCGCAGTCAGACGCTGAACCAATGAGCCACTTAGGCGCCCCATAACTTCTGATTTTGAATGATATTCTCATCATCAAAAACAAAAAAGCCTTGCAAAAAATTTTAAAATATTATTTCTGCAAAACCATGTTTGCCTGACGAAGTGTGTGAAGCACTTAAACATATTTTCCAACGTCACCGTCTTCCTTCATGGAATCAGAGTATCTACAGTTGGAAGCGGCTTTAGCCTCTTCTGTTCCAGCTTTCCTCTACCACACCCAGCCATGAAACCGTTTCATCTCGAGCTGAGCACTTCGGGCAGCAGAAAGCTTACTGACTTAGTGAACAGCAGGGGTGTGTCTTTATCCGTCCCAACTTTCTTTGGTATTAGGGTTTGTATCACAGTATCACATATCCATAGTTAAAGGTTCAGAAATAACAGATAAAAACAAAAATGTTACAGGCGCCTGATTGGCTCAGTCCGTTAAGCATCCAACTCTTGGTTTGGGCTCAGGTCATGATCTCACAGTTTCACGAGTCCAAGCCCCATGTTGGGCTCTGTGATGGCAGGGTGGAGCTTGCTTGGGATTCTCTCTCTCTCTCTCTCTCTCTCTCTCTCTCTCTGCTCCTCCCTCACCCGTGCTGACCCTGTCTCTCTCAAATAAATTAAAAAACAAAAACAAAGATGTCAAATTAGTTGTATTCTTGCAATCCAAATAACCACTGTCAGCATTTTGATATATATTCTTCATGAATTTCTCTGCCTCTGTCCCTATATCTCTCTGCATACATACAAATGTATTACTATTAAATTAAAATTGTACCACTTGTATCCTGCTTTTTCTATTTGACCATATAGCACGAACGTATTTTCATTCAAATAAGTATAACTCTACATCACCATTTTAACAGCTGTATGATATTCCGTTCAATAAAAAACACACATATATATATCATGATTTATGTCAAAAGTTCACGTTGTTCTAAATGTTCATTATTATAACCAATATTGTGTCGAACGTCCTTGTACACATATCTTTGTGACACTGATAAATCTCAGCGGACAAAATCTAGATATGAAATTCCCGAGTCAACGTTTCGGCACATATTTAAGACTTTCATACCTATTACCAAATTCTGTCCCAGAAAAAAATTGTGCATTTGCCCTTATTCCAGCAGCAATGGGAACACCCATTTCCCGAAGCCCTAACCCATGATACTGTTCTTGGGAGAACATCACCTTTGCTCAACTTTTCACTCACGGGATCCCAGCTTGCTCCTGGGACAAACTTTCTAGTGTTTGAGTAAAACTGTTGTGTCCTGCAAAGTCTCCTCCTTTTTAGACTTAATGTCCCTCCGATATGGATTAATAAATTATTGTCAGCCTGGCACCGGGAGGATCAATAGTTCTGTCCTTGATCTTTCCTGGCCCCACATTCTAATAGATGACTTGGAGGAATCTATAAAAAAGCGTGCTTGCAACTTCCGCTCTACATTTATTTAGTGCCTACCAGATGCCAGGCACGATGCCTTGTTCTTAGGGCATAAATACAAATGAGCTCTTGTCCCCGCCCTGAAGTGGTCCCTGGAGCCATCGAGCTGGAGAGGTGTATGATGGGGCTGTGTACGATTTCCAACATGGCGCACGTGGTAAATAATATTTGTGACAGAGGGCACCAGATGCTCTGTCCCTTTCACAGGCCCACAGCACGCTGGCTGGGAGACTTTGCTCTGGTCAACAGTGTATCAGGCCCTGTTCTCTAGGACAATCCTGTAGAAATGATCTTTTGAAGTGTCACGCCCTTCCCCCCAGTATGGTCACAAGCAGAAACACGTTGCCCATACACCTGGACACAAATGTCCGCTGGCTTAACCGTGCCTCTCCCTCCCCGATTATTTATTTGCTCTGACAATTTCCCAAGAGAAATTTTGGTTGGCTCATACAAGACTCGATGCATTTGGGGGAATTTTAGGACCCAAACACATCAACCTTAAGGAGATAAGCTGTTTCAGATTCTTCTGGGAGGGCACCTAATACCCAAGTGCGTAAATACCCCCAGATGGTAATTCCAAAAGTCTGCTGTGAAACTAGGCTGGGATAGAAAAAGAAATCCAAACTCTAAAACATCCAGCACTTGGTGACTGACGGATGATTCTGTTCCTAATCTTACACATCCGGAACTTTCTTCTACCCCTGTCAGCTCTCTCCTGTGCCCTGCTTCCTCCTGTGCCGCAACAGCCAGGTCTTAGTTCACTCTATTCTCAGAGAATGGGATTGTTGCACACACCAGGAAGCCCTCGTGTCTGACAGGATTTGACCCAAGGGCCAGCCCCTCCCTGCTCTGGGCCTCTTGGTCCGGTGTCCTGGTGGAGCCAGAAGGACCTAGAACATGTTACCATACTTCGAACTGTTGGGTGTTGGATGCCAGAATCGACGGCCCTTCTTTCCGGAGAAGTACAATCAACCTGTGGTTTGAAGAGGGAAGTAATGAAGCGTGTCTTGTTCTGTTGCAGATTTATACGCTTTAATCTTTGGATCGGTGCCTGACATTTCACTTGATGGCTCCTGGTTGGCTGGAGCAGAACAGTGGATCTTGCTTCTTGTGTGTTTTATGAACCATGCCCCCACTCATAGGAGCTCAGGGAGTGGACTGGAGCTGCCTCTGACTTCTCATTCTCCTTTCCAGAATTCTATGGCTAAAGGGGAGAGAAACAATGTGCCTGCCCTCCATCCCCTACTGGGTCACTACCCTGCGGGGTTAATGGCATTCTAGGTCTTCACTTGCCAAGTCAAATTCTATTCGTAGTCTCCACAAACAGCCATCCCTAGTCCTAGAGGTGCACGCGCTGGCAATGCGCCAAGACCCCCGCAAGGTGACAGCAATAGGGAGAGGCCGTGCAGGCCCCAGAAATGGGCTGGAGGCTGTTTCAGCTGGGAATCCCAAGGCCTTGGCCACCTGGAGCATAGTTTGGAAGGGGGAGCGCCAAGAAAATAGCGGGCAAGGCCTCTTAGCCCGTGGGCCCTTGTCCTGTGAGGAGGGCAAGCTGAATGTGGCGAAGCAGACAGGCCCAGCACAGGAGGGCACCTGGTTTGTGCCTCTGGGCCATACTGTACACATAACCACACACACACACACACATGCACACACACGCGCGCGTGCGCACACACATACACACACACTCTCTCTCTCTTCATTCCTTCCTCCTCTTTTTTAAAAAGATTTTAATTTTTACTGAGATAATTGTAGATTATTACAGTGAAACAATTACAGTCACGATGATAACAGAGGTAATAAGAAATAATACAGGAGCGCCTGGGTGTCTCAGTCGGTTAAGCGTCCAACATCAGCTCAGGTCATGGTCTGGCAGTTGTAGGTTCGAGACCCGCGTCAGGCTCTGTGCTGACAGCTCGGAGCCTGGAGCCTGCTTCGGATTCAGTGTCTCCCTCTCTCTCTGCCCCTCCCCTGCTCACGCGCCGCCCCCCCCCCACCCCCCGCTTCTCTCTCTCAAAAATAAACATTCAAAAAATTTAAAGAAATAATACAGAACATGGACATGTTGACTGGAGTGTCTACATAGAGATATGAAACATCCTTTATGGAGCAAAACAAGAAAAAAATAGGGGTAGGCCAGAGGCAGGGGAAGGAAATTCTAAGTAGGAACCTACTGTTCGTGTCCTTATGAAGTTATATCTGTCAAGGAAGGAGGACATGTCATTGGACAGTTTGTTAGCTTGATTGATAACTTTTAAATATTTAGACAAACAGCATGTGACCTCCCTTTGCACCTCTGCCTCACAGCCCTGCAAAGGTTAGAGGTGGGCCTAGGGCTGGAGAGAGGTTCATTCCTAAGTTAATTACCCCTAGAGATAGTCTGAAGATTTTGTAACCTAACCAGAACCATCTATGAGGCCCGGGGAAAGGTCCTATCCCTCCCCTGGAGCGCCTCCAAAATTGTGGCAGCCAAGGCAAGGAGTAGGGTGGGAGTACTGGGGGCGGCATGTGGAAACCGGGGTTTGGGAAAAGATCCTTTTAGTAAGACTGGAATCAAGAACTCTTGTTCCCTTGGGATAAATGATCCGTGTTCAGTAAATTTGTCTCCTTCTCTGCTTTGGTATTTTCTCTTGTGTTCTTGTTCTTTGGAGATTTCCCTTAGCATCCCAGCAAAATTCTGCATGAAAAGCTCCTATGGGTCTTGGCTGAGAGGCTAGGGCCACCCCACCCCCTCCCCGTGCCTATGGGCTTGATTAGCTGGTAAGCTCGGGGCCCTGGGACAGGACCCAGCTGGTGGAGCCCCGGAAACATTTTGCGGCCTCTGCTTCCTTGTCCTTTACAGGACCCGCAAAAGACAGAGTAGCTACAGGAAAGGCAGGGCCTACTCCTGTCCCACCCTAGTGCCCAGAGTGTGTGTGTGCTCAGATAGTGTTCATTGAATGAATAAACAAAGGTCCTCATCCACCATGGTACACAAGGTGTACTCGATAAATTGTTAAGGTAAAGACTTATCTTGGGGGTGCCTGGATGGTTCAGTCGATTGAGCGTCCAACTCTTGATTTCGGCTTGGGTCATGATCTCACGGTTCATGAGTTCGAGCCTCACATGGGACTCTGTGCTGACGGTACAGAACGTGCTTGGGATTCTCTCTCTCTCTCCTTCTCTCTCTGCCCCTCCCTTGCTCGTGCTCTCTCTCTCTCTCTCTCAAAGTAATTAAATAAACTTAAAAACATTTTTTAAAAAGAGACTTATTTTTAAGCATTTTCATCAATGAGGGATTACTAACAATTGACAAGAAAATATAAACAATATATAATTAAGTACGTATATAAACATACTGATCATAAGATTAAAATATAATTATTTTAATTAAAATTTAAATAGTAAATAATAAATTATTTGGACTGTTTGATTGAATATATTTGAACTAAATTTACCCCTAGAAAGTTTGATCATTTTGTCTAAAGAGAGAGAAAAACAATTTGTTGTGTTACCAAACAGAAAACAGGGGGTTGATTTAAAATAGCTTCAAGTACATGCATCATAATTTCTTCCTGGTTTCAGCCTACAGAGCATCATGTTCTGAATTGTTTGTAGTGTCCTTGATGGATCTGCCCTTCCTTAAGATGTTTATTTGTATCTGTAGAACAAGTTCATCCACCAAGACAAGAACCATTGCTTCTAGGACAGGCTGCCAAGTAAGCCTACTCAGGTTGTCTCCAGATATTTATTCCAAATTTAGGAACAGGTCCCTAGATTGTTGTCTCAGCAGATGTGTTTGTAGTATTTATGCTTAATGTTAAAAGCTCTACTCTTTTTTTCCAAGTTTACCAAGCACTATGTAACTTACCTTTGGCCAGGATGTATTGACATGTTACCATGATTCCGTACAAGGCCCATTCTGTCACGTTCTTATTCACATCAGTGAACACTAAGACATACAGATCAATGGAATAGAATCAAGAGTCTAGAAATAAATGCGTACATCTATAGCTACCTGACAAGGGCTCTAAGCCAGTAAAATGGGGGTTCAGTAAATGGTGCTGGGACAACTGGATCTCCACAAGCAAAAGTATGAATTTGGACCTCTAGTTTACAGTATATATAAAAATCAAATCAAAATGGATCAAAAACCTAAATTGAGAAACTAAACCTGTAGAATTCTTAGAAGAAAACCTAGGAGTAAATCTTCCTGACCTCAGATCTAGCAATGGATTCTTAAAAATGACATACAAGCTACAAAAGGAAAAAAACGAATTGTATTTCATAAAAATTGAAAGCTTTTGGGCATCAACGGACTATTCATCAAAGTGGAAAGACAATCTACACAGTGGGGGGAAATATTCGCACATTATGTATTCAGTAAGGGACTTGTATCAAACACATAAGAAACTCTTAGAATTCAATGATAAGAAAAGACAAACAACCAAATTCAAAAAGTGGCAAAGGACGGGCACAGACATTTCTCCAAAGAAGATATGTAAGTGACCAACAAGCACGTGAAAAGATGCTCCACGTTATTAGTCATTAGGAAAATGCAAATGAAAACCACAGCGAAATACCACTTCACATCCATGAGGATGGCTACAATCGGGAAGAAAGTTAACAGAAAATAACAAGTGTGGGCAAGGACGCGTAGAAGTTGGAACCCTCCTACACTGCTGGTGGGAATGTAAAATGGTGCAGCCACTGTGGAAAACAGTTTGGTGGTTCCTGGAAAAGTTAAACAGAATTACCATATGATCCAGCATCCTAGGTATATACCCAAAATACCCGAAAACAGGTATTCAAACAGAAATCTGCACACAAGTGTTCATTACAGTACTATTCACAATATCCAAACAGTGGAAACAACCCACATGTCTGTGGATGGCTGTATGAACAAAATGTGGCGTATTGATACGATGGAACATAATTAGTCCAGAATTCTCCACATTCTGCAATGTGGATGAACCTCAAAAACATTATGCTAAGTGAAAGGAGCCAGACACAAAAGGGCACATAATATATGCTTTCGTTTAAATTTTTTTTTTAACGTTTATTTATTTTTGAGACAGAGAGAGACAGAGCATGAACGGGGGAGGGGCAGAGAGAGAGGGAGACACGGAATCTGAAGCAGGCTCCAGGCTCCGAGCGGTCAGCACAGAGCCCGCTGCAGGGCTCGAACTCATGGACCACGAGATCGTGACCTGAGCCGAAGTAAACGCTTAACCGACTGAGCCACCCAGGCACCCCTATGCTTTCATTTATATGATACGTCCAGGATAGGTAAGTCCAAGATAGGTAAATCGATAGACATAGGAAGCAAATGGGGGGGGGGCAGGAAATAGGGAGTGACTGGTTAATGGATACAGGGCTTCCTTTTGAGGTGATGGAAGTGTTTTGGAACTAGACAGAAATGATGGCTGCACAACATGGTGAGTGTACCAAATGCCTTTGAACTCTATACTTTAAAATGATTGTTTTTATGTTATGTGAATTTTACCTCAACAAAATACAGGGGGAAAAATGACAACAACCAGGCCCTTGCCCCTTTCCCAGATACCTCCATGGAGCTGCCTCTGTGGGAATGAAGTCCAGTCCCCAGAAACCTTCAGATTTATGTTTCAGGTGCTGAGCCAATCCTCAGGGGGCACGAAACACAATGCAGCCTTGTCTTAACATTCCCTGGGGCACAGGAAAAAGTCACACATGCCCGGACAGTTCCTGATCTTCCTGTATTTCCCTCCTCTTCCCCCAGCCCTCTGCTAAGCAAGTCTTGGATATTGTACCAGGACTGGCTACATAATTTGTGGACTCCAAGGCAAAGTGAAATTGTTAAGATTATTAAGAATTTCAAGGGGCGCCTGGGTGGCGCAGTCGGTTAAGCGTCTGACTTCAGCCAGGTCACGATCTCGCAGTCCGTGAGTTCGAGCCCCGCGTCAGGCTCTGGGCTGATGGCTCGGAGCCTGGAGCCTGTTTCCGATTCTGTGTCTCCCTCTCTCTCTGCCCCTCCCCCGTTCATGCTCTGTCTCTCTCTGTCCCAAAAAAAAAAAAAAAAAAAAAAAAAGTTGGAAAAAAAAAGAATTTCAAGATGGCAATAGAGCATTTAGACAAGCGTAGGGCTCTTCTCTTCTGAACACTGTCCTGTCTGCACAGCTCTCCTACCCTGGTGGTCCCCATCCCTGTCAACTGTGCCTGGCTCCATTGTCACTTTCTAGCACCATAGACTCTCTCTCTGGCAACGATGATTGCTTGTATGCTGTCTGAGCTGCCTCGACCACTCAGCTGTCCCCACAGAGCTGTCTTCTGAAGCCAGATGTGTTTAATGTCCTTTCCACCTTTCTTCTCTCACCCCACCCCTCACAATGCTTGGGACCCAGTTTGCTTGAGCCCTCAGGGAGCCATGCAGAAACTCTGGCTGCCATGAGAGCTCACTGTCCTGACAGGAGGGATGTGGCCCTTAATGTCAGGTAATGGGAGGAGGCGTGGCCAGACTGAGGCCCTGTACAGGTGGAGGGGGTCAGGCCTGACGATCCCTGAGGCTCCCTCCAGCCCTGAGATTCTATTTAATCTAGTCTGATGTGTGCTGTTACACCTATTTTCACAGATGAGTAAACTGAGACTCAGAGAGGTTAAGTAACTTCTGCACGTTCACATAGCTGGTTACCTGCTTCATTTCGTGTTCAAGTGTAACCTAGGATGATTTGAGACATTTGTTTCTTTTACTTTTGGTGATACTGACTGATATCTGGTTACCTGCTAAGACTCTGTTAAGATCAGGACTTTTTTTTTTTAATAGCTTTGCTGGCTAGGTTTCAGTTTCGTTTCATTTTCTATCAGTTCAGTTTCAGTTCTGTTTCTCAGGATACTCTCTTTCCCTTTTCAGTCGTAGTATCTGATCCTGTTATGACTATTTCTTTGTGATTCCTTTCTGATTAAAATACACCAATTATTCTAAGGCAGATATTCCTAAACAGGAAGTTTAAACAGATTTAAGACTTAGTAACAGGCAGATTTCATGTAGCGTTAAGCAAAATGTATCTGCTTTGTTAGTATCATAATTTTACCCAATAGCTGTCTCAGCGTGTATGTACCCATGGCCGGACTTGCCTTGTGTGTGCAGTCCTTGATGTGAAAAGACCACCGACTAGTCTCTGACACACTGATCAGCCAAATGTAATGAGCCGTATCTGGTACTTCTGCCTTTCAGGAGAAAGGACTGCAAACTCTCTGGCTGAGCTGGTATCCCAGCCATAAAGTGGAGGAAAGTACGCTGAGTCTCTTCCTCACAGCTTATTCTCAACTCTAGGGAAATCTGAACAGTCCGGGGACTCCGTGGGCAGTATGACCAGAAAGTTTGAGGAAGGGAGTCAAAATAATGACCGAGGGCTTAGATCACTCTTCAGTCTTGACAACACTGAGAAAGAGAGAGAAAAGACTGAACTTCTATTTAGACAATCACGTATTCTTTGGACACTGAATCAC
This sequence comes from Panthera uncia, assembly GCF_023721935.1. NCBI lineage: Eukaryota > Metazoa > Chordata > Mammalia > Carnivora > Felidae > Panthera > Panthera uncia. The sequence continues at coordinate 14,014,300 of NW_026057586.1, read as the reverse complement.
CAAGATATTTGAATACTAAAAAATGTCTGCTTGAAACTTAAATCCTTGATGCCCCCATATTTGAAATTATATTGTTTTCCATTCCAAAGGGAATATTTGCTCGATTTTGACAATTTGGAAAAAGAAAAGTATAAAGAGAAAGAAAACATTCTAAATGCAATTTTGCCATAAAAATGTAACTCCTGTTAGCATTTTAGTATACTCTCCTCCATTTCTGTTTTCTACTCATGTTTTTGTATATTTTTTGCTGTATGTAAACTTTTATTTCTTTTTTTTTTAATTTTTTTTAACGTTTATTTATTTTTGAGACAGAGAGAGACAGAGCATGAGCAGGGGAGGGGCAGAGAGAGAGGGAGACACACTTACTTTGGGATATTAATGTTGAAGATTATCCTATTATGCAGATGTTTGCATATAAAGTCTTTTTCTTTCTTTTTCTGATTTATGATTATTTCCTTAGGATACATTCCCAGAAATAAGTATATTAAAAGGTACAAAAAATTTTAAAGATTATTGATACATGTTAAGTTGCTTTATAGAATGGTTGTAGCCCTCTACAGTAGCCTATTTAATGTAAGTATTATTGGTAAAATCATCTCTTTAAACTTATATGAAGCAAATATTCCATTAATGCAGCTTGCTACACATTGAATTTATATAAAAATGCCCTTTATTTTGCCTATGCCTCTGAAAGGGTTTTAGCAGTCTACTAATGTGACTATATTTGAATTTAAAAATCAGGCTTTAATCAGTTTACTTATTCAACACAGAGTCATAAAAAGAAGTGTAACATATGGTCCATGTCCCATCAGATAGACAAGAATTATACATAGACATACTCGGGGAGAAAAGAGGGTCGCTGAGCTGGGTGGCGGGGTGGGCGGCAGTTCAGAGGGAAATGAAGCTCAGGGAGCAAGATGGGTGGAGAAGACAGGTTAGTTCCTCTCCTCTGAGAGTGTTAGAACCTGACTCTGTAGCATGGTAAGACTTACAGACAGACAGACAGACAGACAGAGGGACAAGGGCCTTCTTGACTAGGAAGACAGGATTCACAAAAGACGGTTCATCATAAACATTAGAAAATGAGGAGACCGTAGGCTAAAATTTGCAAGTGATGTAGACTATATTTGAACACTAAATTCTGATGTTCCACTTCCTGATTTTTATTCAAAGAAGTCAGCCTGCAGAAGCTCATATAATTTTAGAGCTCAAAGAGATTGTAGCAATCACTCAGCCCAATACCTCCCAGATCCTATATTTTTGCAAAGGAGGAAGGGAACATTGGTGAGGGATTACAAGCTTTATGTCCTAATTTCCAGGACAGTGCTTTTTTTACGGGGCCCTATACTCTCAGGCACACCATGTGGGAATCTGACACAGGCCAGGATTATTTAATGCTATACATGGTGTTATATGGTTACACACACACACACACACACACCACCATTCTTACAGAGCCTGGGAAAATAATGCAGAAGTGGGGAGTCAGGTAGGAGTCATTATGTAGATGTGACAGAGTAACTGACTTTTGAATAGCTTCAAAATTTCTTTCCATACCTGTAATGGGATATTTTGAATTGAATGATTAAATGAATGATATAACTATTGGAACTATTTGTGTCTCGCATACTTAAATATTTGTAAAGAAAGTCTACAAATGTAATCATCATATAAATTAAACTTCTTCTCTATCCCTTACTAAATAGAAGCCACCCTACTAAATTTTATAAGGAATGCTATAAACAATAAGGTGGAAGATGTAGTCTAAGGAACTCACAATTTAACTGAGGAAATAAGACACAGAAATATACATGCAAGTGTAAAATTATTTGATACACCTTTTATATAACTTCTATTACCTAATCAATGTCTCACAAAGAGTGAACACTCAATACCTATTTGCTAAATGAATGAAGGAAGGAAGGAAGGAGAAAAAGACCATTTCCAGGCAGGATTTTCCATAGAAGAGTTCCTGAAAGACAAGATGTGAGCCCAGTCCTCGAGGATGGTTGAGATTTGGAAGAATGAGGAGAAGATAAGGAATATTCCAGAAAAGAAATAAAGCATGAGCCTAACGTGCCTATTCACGGCAAATTAGATAAACATGTTCTCTGATTGCTAAAAATTAACTTTCCAAAATAGATAAATGCAGTATAACCAGACATGTGAGCGTACACATAGCTGAAAACTAACAGTATACCTCTCCAAGAGGTAATTTGGGGGCAAGAGAAAAAATCATTCTATGAGATAGCATTGAAAAATAAACTATTTGTTCTCCAAAAAAATAAACACACCTAAAACAAAAACCACACCCTAAAAACTTTTCCTCAGTTAGATTGCTATAAACTAGAACAACTAGGAGTGGAAAATATATCATCTCCTGAAATGTCAAAGAGATATTAATGATTAGTGATCACACAGTTGCAAGATACTATTGGACGCTGATTTTCTCCTGATGTAAAAGGTATGTAAATTCAGTTCTGTGTCATTGCATGGGGGCAAAGGTGTTACAAGTACACATGGATCACTCACTCTGCATATGATACCTTTGCCCTGTGCCTTTTATACAGTGAAAGAATTACAGCTATTATTCCAGGCTCTAGTCCCTAAAATGTAAAGGCTTTCTTTCCTCCTTCAAGAATTTTAAACTTAAGAAAAGGCATGTGCTATTCACTGATGCATAACATACATAAAGAGTTTTGTTATAATTTTCTTTCTTCATTAAAAGAATTTGTGTTTCTTAAATGAAAAGGGGCTTAATGGTTATTTAATCTAAACCCTGAACATTGCTTGTAGATACATATAGTTATACAATAATACACAAGGATGGGAGATGGGGGTGTGTTTACATACACGCCTTAGAAATGGTAAATGAACCTATATCTTATGAGGTAAATGAACTTATATATAAATCTAAACAGCAGTAAATGAACCTATACATAACAAGGTTTCTATATTTTGCATGAAGCGGAAACAACATGAACTACAGCAGACTGGGAAAAGTTAAGAATGTATACTGCGTCCCTATAGAAACCACTAGGGAGGAGGATTACCAGAATGACTGAGGGAGAAGCATGCCAAATCCTTTTCTCCAAAGCAGTGATAAAGTTGGACAAAACTATCAAAAACAACCATTTTGGTACTCTGTAAATTGACCAAAGTCACACAACAAATTGAGAAGAATTTATTGGTGATAAATTCCTAAACTTCAGTAAGATCGGTGGAAGTCTGTGGCATTTTAGCCTGGGGCTGTTCCTTTCCATCCCTTCCCCCAGCTCCATAGTGACATGGTTCTACTCAGGCAGAGTAGGTGATGAGAGGGAGCTGTCAGAAGGGGCTGAAATCAGCAACATAAAATAAAAAACCATGATACATTATGACCAAGTGGGACTTATCCCAGGAATGCAAGGTTGGCTCAACAGCTAAATATCATTTAAGATAATACACGATATAGTGGAATAGAATATAAAAACCACATGATCACCTTAATCAATCCAGAAAAATCATAGGACAAAATCTAATACCTATTTATGATAAAAAAACCTTCAGCAAACTAAGAATAGAAAGGAACTTCCACAATCTAATAAAGGGCATTTATGGAAAATGTACAACTAACATTATGCTCAGAAGTGAAAGATTGAAATTTTTTCCCCCACTAAGATGGGGACTTAGGTAAGGATATCCACTCTTAGTTCTTCCATTTCAACATCGCACTAGAAATTCTAGCCAGTGCAAACAGAGAATTTAAAAAAGCACACTAATCAGAAAGGAAAAAGGGAAACGTCTTTATTCATAGACTCATGATCCTATTTATAGAACATCTTAAAAAAAAATTTTTTTTAACATTTATTTATTTTTGAGACAGAGAGACAGAGCATGAACGGGGGAGGGTCAGAGAGAGGGAGACACAGAATCTGAAACAGGCTCCAGGCTCTGAGCTGTCAGCACAGAGCCCGACGTGGGGCTTGAACTCACGGACCGCGAGATCATGACCTGAGCCGAAGTCGGCCGCTTAACCGACTGAGCCACCCAGGCGCCCCTATAGAACATCTTAAAGAATACACACACTACTAAAATGAACAAGTCAGCAAGGTGTGGAGTACAAGATCAACATACAAAAATGAATTGTATTTCTATATACAAGCAATGAACAATCCCAAAATTAGGAAATCAGTATAATCTTAAGATAAAAATGTAGTACTCCCAAACCACAGCTTATAATACATATACTCTGTACAAATATACACACATATATACATGCACACACACATATAATCACAGGAAAATATTGGAAATGAAATGTGTAGTAGTTACCTGTAGGCAGCTGAGTTTGGGCTAATTTAAAAATGTTAATACTAATTGAATTTTTTAATCAGATTTTTAATAGTGAACATCTGTGGCTTCTATAGTGAGGAAATAAGTGGCAAATGTTATTTTAAATTGGTCCTTGAATTGAAAGGATGCTATAGTATTTGGAAATGTAGCTTTGGGTGGCCACCTACAGTTTGAATCATGCCTCAGTCGTTTTCTAGCATGAAACCTTGGAAAATGGCTTAACTCTCAGTCTCGGTGTCTTCATCTATAAAATGACATTTATCAGAAGAATGTTATGAAGATTAACAACAACTATGTGTAAAGTGATCAGTTCGACAGCACACAACTCAATACTCAATAAATGGTCTTTATTACTGTTGCTGTTGCGTAGAAAGACTTATGCTTTGCTGTGGAAAAATGATTCTTTTTCTCCTGGCTGTTATTTCTTTGCTCTTTTTCCAATCATTAGAATAGGGAACACGCTGACCAATAAGGATGAGGTGGAGTTGGAGATAATCACGGCAACTCTGCATTATTAGAGTAGCTGTGCGTTTGAGTCATTCGGTTGCTACGTGACATCGGCTCTTGAGGTCACTGCTTAAGTCTATAGGCAGGATGTGTAGAAAAAGGGGAGTCATGGGGCACCCAGGTGGCTCAGTCGGTTAAGCGTTCGACTTCGTATCAGGTCATGATCTCGCGGTCTGTGAGTTCGAGCCCCATGTCGGGCTCTGTGCTGACAGCTCAGAGCCTGGAGCCTGTTTCAGATTCTGTGTCTCCCTCTCTCTCTGACCCTCCCCCGTTCATGCTCTGTCTCTCTCTGTCTCAAAAATAAATAAACGTTAAAAAAATTTTTTTTTAAAAAAGAAAAAAAAGAAAAAGAAAAAGGGGAGTTGTGAGCTGGTGCCATAGCCAGAGCTGTCCCAAATGGGAGGAGAAGCTACGAGGAATCCCCAGCATGGCTTATCTCCTTGCCATTGGACATTTAATGCTTGTGAGACCTGGCAGTTAGAGGGCGAGGTGTGGGAGGAGAAAGGGAGAGGGATTTTGAGAACTCATAGTGTGTATATGAGTCTTAATTTAGCACCAGGCCATCGTCTCCTCCATATGGCTGACTGCTTGAGTCACCAGTTGAAGCCCAAGACTCCTCAGAGGTTAGAAGTCAGGAAATGACAAGTTAGTCGAATTTCTTTGATCATTTCCAACTCTTCTGGCACGGCAGCCAAAGCCTTCTGGTAGAATGGAAATGGTTCTGTAGGTCATCCAAATTTCAACAGCCAACAATGACATATGCCATGAGTTTGCCAATCTTACCCAAGCACAGCTAAATCTGAAAAACAGTAGACCTGTGTGGATGAAATCTTTATCTATGCAGATAAAATCTTCATGTCTGGACTTAGCTTACATTTCTGTGAAATAAAACTCTTCTCGTGCCTTTTTAAAAAGTGACATGTTTAAGAATTATGAAGAAAAAAACCTTTAAAACCTTAAAGTTGTAAATGTTGATGGAACATTTTAAATACAAATATTGAATGCAAGAAAAAAACACTTTTTTTGAGAGAGACACAGAGCGCGAGTGGGGGAGGGGCAGAGAGAGAGGGAGACACAAAATCTGAAACAGGCTCCAGGCTCTGAGCTGTCAGCACAGAGCCCGACATGGGGCTTGAACCCACGAACCGCGAGATCGTGATCTGAGCCGAAGTCAGATGCTCAACCGACTGAGCCACCCAGATGCCCCATGAAAAATAAATTTTGACTTGATGTTGAAGAGGAACGTAAGGATTTTTAAAAAATATTTCAAGTACAGTCAGTCTACAAAACTAGTGTTCTGATGCGTAGATGTGCTCTGGGATAAACGTGGCAAGAGTGTTATTTAATTTAGGTTATATTTGCTTAACTTGTATCCACATAGTTCCATCAAACTTAGTTGAAAAGGTGAAAAATAAAACAAATACTTTTTCCTACATCACAAACAAATTGGGCGTTTTTTAACTGAATATTTATTTTGAGTGGGAGAGAGAGGGTATACACGTGCTCATGGGGGAGAGGCAGAGGGAGAGAGAATTCCAAGCAGGCTCTACACCGTCAGTGCGGAGCCCCACATGCGGGGCTCCACCTCTCAGACTGTGAGATCATGACCTGAGCCAAAATCAACAGTCAGACGCTTAACCGACTGAGCCACCCCAGTGCCCTCCCATTTTTTTAAGTTTGTTCATTTTGAGAGAGTAGTTTTTTAATGAACTAAAAAAAATTCACCACTTATTTATATATATGTTAGATGTATGACTTAAACATATTTTTAAATTAATTAAATCTTAGCATCAGTTTACAGGGTTTAAGTAAGTCTTTAGTATTTCCCTCTCTACATAAACATTTGTAACCAGTCCTCTAAAGTTGCTAAGTAATATTTAAAGTTTTATAGTTTTAAAAAATTCTTCCAAATAATTTTTTTCCAAGAACAAAATAGTACTCTTTAAATGGTAGTATTTGGATCTAAATATGTATAAATTAAAATTATACCAAACAAGAACAGCAGACCATTCAAGGTACCACATATAAGCCACGATCTAAGAAAGTGATCGCATTTACGCAGAATTGACAAGATTCAGGGGGAGTGACACCTCTAAAGAAACGTAAAAGGGACGAGTAAGCCGAATGTTAATGTATTTATTTCAATGTGGAATATCCCTTTCTTTGAGAGTAGATTATATATTTCCATTCTCTAGGATTTCTTCTTTCCCAGCATTAAGTCAATGGGAAACTGAATCGCTAACCAAAAGGTTGTTGGGTTCTGCATCAGAATCCAGGGTGAAAATTGCATGGTCTTAGAGACTTTTCATGAGAGTGAGGGAAAAGCCCAAAGCACTAGTCTGTCATTCTGGGTACGGAAAAGCATCCACCAGATGCAATGACCGTTTACATTGAGAAGTCCTGCATTAACCTTGACAAACGCATTGACTCTCCATTTTCCCTATTTAGATTACAAGCAATCTCCTTAAATCGCTTTTGATAGAAAGCAGATAATACAAAATTAAGGTAATTTCCTTATGCTCCGCACGGAACACCATCCTCCTGGTACTTCACCGTGCCTTTTGTAGTTTGGTTCCAGAGGATTACTTTGTACCCTTCTTTAGAAATGTTTCTGTCTGAGGATGACCTTGCTTGCCTTTGGCTGGGCCCCAGGTTTCCTTCAGAACACATTGACAAACTGACTCTTGGGACACCTTCTGACTCTGCAAGCCATTACAGGTTGATCCTAACCAGCTTCACTCTTTAATTTTTTTGGAAGGCCAGTATATTGAGGTAACAAGTGCAGAAAACCAGTTCTCCACTAGGCTTCTATGTTTCTTGCACAAGTCTTATTATTCTATTTTATATACAGTTTTAAAGATGACTCTGGTCAGCATTTTTTCCCATTTATAAAATCAATTAATGAAAGTTTTGTGTTAAACTGCACTCATAAATGTAATATATTGTCTTTTACCTTTCACTCGTCCTGTGGATGAGGATTTGTAATCTCCATGTTTCCCACTTTATTTTGAAAAGAAAATCACACCTGCAGAAAGGTGAAGTTCAATATTCACCCATATACCCTTCACCTAGATTTGGCTGTTGTCACTGCTTTGCCACATTTGCTTTGTTTCTAATTTTTAAATAAAAAATAAGTTGTAGATATCATAACATTTAAACCTTCAGTGCTTGGGGCGCCTGGGTGGCTCAGTTGGTTGAGTGACCGACTTCAGCTCAGGTCACGATCTCACGGTCTGTGGGTTCGAGCCCCGCGTCGGGCTCTGGCCTGATGGCTCGGAGCCTGGAGCCTGCTTCCGATTCTGTGTCTCCCTCTCTCTCTGCCCCTCCCCTGTTCATGCTCTGTCTCTCTCTGTCTCAAAAATAAATAAAATGTTAAAAAAATAAAAAAATAAAAAATAAACCTTCAGTGCTTGAGCAAATATCAGCCGAAAACAAGGGCAATTTTCTATAAAACCACAAGGTCACTATGTCACCCAAGAAAGTTAGCATTGATAAAGCAACCATGTCTAATTAGAAGTCCCTATTCAAACTTACCGAATTATCCCCAATATGTCTTTTTAGAGTCTTTTTTTTTTTAAAGCCCAGGATCCAATCACAGATCATTCACTGCATTTGCCTCCTTAGTTTTCTTTAGAACAATTTGCTTTCTTTCTGTATTTGCTTTCATGACATTGATATTTTTTTTAAGATTTTTGAAGATTTTAAGTTGTCTTATACGGAATGCCATAATCCAGATTTGCCTTATTTTGTCATGATTAGATTCAGTGTAAACATTTTGGCAAGAATACCACAAATAGTATGTTCTTCCAATGATGTCCATGACATGAGGAGGAATATTAGATCGTCCCACTACTGGTAATGCTCATTGTGACATGTTAAGGTGGCGTCCATCAGATTTATCCACAAATAAGTACCTTTCCCCCTTTTAACTGAGGCACTATTTTGAGAGCACGTGAATGTTCCTTTTGCCAGCAACTTTGCACCCAGTGGTAAATCGACTATTACACATGGTGGTTGCAAAATGAGAGTTTCCTCACACTTTCCTTCTAAATTTTTTGGCTGGCATGCTTCTGTAGAGAAGAGCTTTCCCTGGATCTTCGTCCACTGTTTTTCCTCTGAGAATCTCTATGGACTTGGATTCTTTTTTGATTCACTGGTACGTTATTCTTTGTGATACTCAAATTCTGCTGGATTTGCAGAGTAGGAGCCCCTTCATGTGCCAATTTGACAGAGTTTATTGGCTTGGGTGTCCTTTCGACATATCACAATAGGTCAGGATTTCTAAACCAACTGGCAAGAAGTGTGGGCTACTCTGATTCGGTTACTGATCAAGATCTATCTATGCAGCTGGCAAAGGTATCACTCAAACCACATAGGATCTTCGGAAGAAGGCTGGATGCTTGAAAACAATTAGGCTTCTTTTCTGAATGCAAAAAGATAAGATACAGTGGGTTTAAGCTGGGTTCACAAAGAGCCCACCAATAATTTGATGTAACCATATTTAAAGAAGTATACGAATTCAGCAAATCCCATTCCAGAGAACACTACTGGGGCAGTTGTTATTTTCCTATCTAGCAAGCCAAACTTCCGAAACTTCAAATCTACTGTCCATGGGTCCCTGGAAGGCAGTATTATCAGGGCGCCTGGGTGGCTCAGTCAGTTAAGTGGCTGACTTCACCTCAGGTCATGATCTTATGATTCATGAGTTTGAGCCCCACGTCGGGCTCTGTCCTGACAGCTCAGAGCCTGGAGCCTGCTTCAGATTCTGTGCCTCCTTCTCTCTCTGCCCCTCCCCAGCTCACACGCTCTTTCTCAAAACTGAATAAATGTTTAAAAAAAAATTGAAAAAAAAAAAAGGCGGCAGAATTGTCTTTTTTGGATAGACAGGCTTTACAGTTGGGCAAAAAGTCTATTTGCAGACATCTCATAGAACCAGGCAAGTACCAGTTCCTGAATTTTTCTTTTTTTTTAAATGTTTATTTATTTTTGATATATATAAAGAGACAGAGTGTGAGAGGGGAGGGGCAGAGAGAGAGATGAGGAATCTGAAGCAAGTTCCAGGCTCTGAGCTGTCAGCACAGGAACCAAAAGATCATGACCTGAGCCCAAGTCGGACACTCAACCAACTTAGCCACCCAGGCACCCCTGGTTCCTGAATTTCTCCCATGAGCCAGTAGCCTGAAGATTTTCCAAATCAATCCACTTTAATTTTTTATGTTTATTATTTTTTAAGAGAGACAGAGAGAGAGAGACAGAGTGTGAGTGGGGGAGGGGCAGAGAGAGAGAGAGAGGGAGACACAGAATCTGAATGAAACAGGCTCCAGGCTCTGAGCTGTCAGCACAGAGCCCAGTGCAGGGCTTGAGCAAGATCATGACCTCAGCCGAAGTCAGACACTTAACCGACCGAGCCACCCAGGTGCCTCCTAACCAATCTACTTTAGAATCAAGTTTATTTCCAGACAGGCTTCAAAGATTGGTGGATTCTCAGGGCGTCTGGGTGGCTCAGTTGGTTAAGCATCGGACTTCCGCTCAGGTCATGATCTCACAGTGTGTGAGTTCGAGCCCCCTGTGGGGTTCTGTGCTGACAGCTCAGAGCCTGCAGCCTGCTTCGGATTCTGTGTCTCCCTCTCTCTCTGCCATCCCCCACTCGTGCTGTCTCTCACAAAAATAGATAAACATAACAAAAAATAAAAAACGAAGGTTGGTGGATTCCAGGACTTCTCCAAAAGTTTCAATGTACAAGTGGGAGAACATGGGCCACCTGGTAAATCTAAGTTCCTAAGAATCTTCCTGACAAATGAAGCCACAACTGTAGGGAGACTCTGAATTTATCCAAACACTTATCTTCCAGAAAAGGTGCCATACACCCATGTTGGGTATGGATTCCTAGCTTACCAATGAGAATACTGTCATAGCATCAATACTGATGATTTCTATGTCAAACATGTCTTATAGCATGCTTTTATAAACCTTACCAAGACATATCTTTTTAATTTTAAATATACAATTTTTTCCTTAAGTTATAGATCAATGAATAATTCATCTGTGTTGTTTCCAATAACTTAACAGCTTTTTAACTGTAATCTTTAAAGATATTATTTAATAACTCTTAAATGTATGATATAACTAAACAACAATATGAACTAAACAAAAATTTATTTTTGAGGTACCTTAAATCCTTGACAATTTAAGTGATCGAAGGTATAGACTGTAAGAACAATGGCTTTGGACATACATATTGCTTCCTTAGAATTTATGTTTTCCTTGCTTCTTTCCAACAGACCTGGATTTTTTGGGGGGTGGGGGACCAACATTGTTCTGACAAAGCTGACTCTACTTCTGTGGCTCCATTGAATAATCAGTAATGGGCATGTAACCTAAGCCAATTCATGTAGAATGAGTCTCAGTACTAGTCTGGCAATGTTGGAACACAAATGTTTTCTTTTCCCTTCTAGATATGAACAAAGAAAGATTCAGGTAACCCCAGAAGTAGTTGGCAGTTACTTTTGGTTCCTGGTGCATTATTGTTTGTTTACTCGGCAAACATTCATTAACAGCAACTGTGTTCCAGATGGCAAAAAATAAAATTGAGTAAGACTGATGTTAAGATACTTCTGTTCTTTTTTTTTTTTTTTTTTTTTTTTAACGTTTTTATTTATTTTTGAGACAGAGAGAGACACAGCATGAACGGGGGAGGGGCAGAGAGAGAGGGAAACACAGAATCGGAAGCAGGCTCCAGGCTCTGGGCCATCAGCCCAGAGCCTGATGCGGGGCTCGAACTCACGGAGTGTGAGATCGTGACCTGAGCTGAAGTCGGACGCTTAACCGACTGAGCCACCCAGGCGCCCCAAGATACTTCTGTTCTAATGGAGGAAACAGATGTAGTGGGAGAGGGAGCAAGTAAGTCAACACTCACAAACACTGAAAGAACAAATCCTTGGTATGGATGAGATTACTAGTTTCGTCTGAGCTAGAAGTAGCTGTCTCTGGCATCCTTCTTATAGAGTAGGTATCATTATTAGTGTGCTCTGAACCATTCAATTAACTGTGCTTTTACTGAAATTTCTTACAGTAACCCGATTGCAAAAGGGAGGGTTGCAAAGTCTCTGCTCAATCCTCTATCACTGGCTAGTATCTTAATCCAAAGTAGAATCATAACTTGAAATCAGTTTTCTGGTTACGTATAAACGTTTAGGCAGTAATGTCAATAATATCCTCTTTCATTGCTAAGAAGCAAATAAACACAGTGAATGTGCATTAAATAGTGCATTGAATATGCCTTAAATATCATCTAGAGACAAGAGACAATAGCACTACTTTGAGTCCTTAAAGATGTCTTTTATGGCACATATTCCTCGAACAATTTCGATACAAACATACTCCCACCGTTACCACAGTACCAATATCTGTCCTATCTGAATGATTATCCAGGAATTATGTAAAATACCAGAGAATCTAGATCAGGAGTTCTCAATAGGTAGGCCTGGTGGGAGGAATACCTTCCTAGGGTGTCTTATTAGAATCATCTGGGTAGTTTTCCCAATGAAACACGCCTACATCTCATCCTGGGATTTCCATCTGGGCTGCTCCCAGAAAAGCATGCAGTACATTCTTCTTACCCAGAGAATGTGTTCTCTCTTTCACATACAAAAGTTGGAAAAAAGTTGAGGCCTGGTCTAGTGAGTTGCAGTATGGAAAGAGGGCTCTGAAACAACGCACTGGGGGGTAAATGGCAAATTGTGCACCTGATGCATGATGATAACCAGAATATTAAACCATTTTATACACGTCATATATATTCAAAAGCTTGGATCACTGAATTTTCTAATGTTGGCCAAAGATAGAAGGACAAAGGTCAACATTACTATTTTTACAAATCTCAATTCTAATATAAAATTTATGGGTCAAGTATTGTTGAGAGTTCCTACCAAATGGCTTCCTGTTGCCAAGGAAAATGTAAAGCCCTTTTGCCTGAGTTACATGGAAAAATGCCTCCCAAGGTTAAGTATTACCTTACTACACACGCTATCCCAATCTGGACAGGTGACTCAATACAGACCTGTATCCAGCCAGACTAAGACGATTATTGGTTGCCTAAGGTATTTCACCCTGAGCTTTAGAAGTGTGGGAGTAGATGAGATAGAGTAGAAGATTCCAGGGAAGTTGAAGCTGACAGCAAAAGGGAGCAAGGATTGTTAATTAACAGTCCTTAGCAAAGTTTTCTCCTGATTGTAATGATTTCTACGTAACACGCAAAGAATGTAAAGAATTAGTAAATTACGTGGAAGAATGGCTCTCATATACTTTGTCAATCTTAAATGTGTTGAAAATAATTCCTTCTCCCTGCTTTATTGCTGAAAACTGATTTTAGGCTTCAGTTCAGCCTTTTACTGAATTATAAATTAGCTTCTTAGGGCATAAACGTGAGATAAAGGGCTCAGCGAATGCTCTCCCACAGATGCCCCAATATCTCAGAGTTACAGTGTCATTTCTGTTTTTTACATGCTCCTACTATACAGCTGTAGTAAGACTTAAAACAAAAAGGATTTAAAAGTAATCCCACCTTTTCAAATTAACCTTCAGAAAATCCAGATAGGTACTAAAAATTGGGGCTATATTAAAAAAAAAAAAAGCCACAATGTGAGAAAGACATTTTGAAGGTACTCAAACCTTTAAAATATATATATAAAAAACAACTAAACAAAAATAAATAAAGTTGAGAGTCTGTCAAGGTGGTATCTTATTAAGTTCGAATCACAGGTTATTTACACGGGCACAAGGATCCAAAATGTTGGCGTCAGGCACAGAAACGTTATTTAGCAAGTAAAACGATCCCCAGAAGATGGAGGCGCGGGCGGAGAGGGACTTTTGCTAAACTGTCGTGGAAATGATTTCCCAAAAGCGTTACAGATCAGAGGTAACCGTTAGGCCAGCGGCGTCCACATCAGCATGCCCCCCACTCCGCCCAGAGGCCGCGGAACTCCTCGGGTCGCGTCGCCTCCGCGCCTCCAGGGCCGCGCGTCCCCATCTCCGCACCTTGCAGCCGGCACACGCCGTGGGCGCTCGCTCAGCTTTGAGGCGTCCGGGCCCCCTAACCACAGCCACAATCCTGCCTCCCGAGCCAGTTCCCCGATCTGCAACTCAGAGAGTCAACACAACCGATCCTTGTGAAGTTGCGGTGGGAATTATGCCACTGCTGACTACCCGAAAGTCGGCCAGGCTGTGGAGACTGAAAGAGCTCGCCTTGGGTTAGCGCGCTCACTTCAGAAGAACCTCCACTCGTAGGACATGTTCAGTGCGGCGAACGGCGCTGGCCGAGGTGGGGCGGTGGCCCAGGCGAGGAGACAGAACAGGGGAGTCAGTAGTCAAAAACAGGGCTAGGGCCCTCGGAAAACGTGAAATGACCCCCGTTAGTCCTCTCACGTGGACCTCGCAAGATACTCGCCGCGCTCGGCGCACCTAGCGATCCAGCCACCGCCCCACCGTCCCACCAACGTCCTACCCTAAGCTAGCAAAGACCAGATATTAGGACCGCGCGGAAGCCGCCGAGAGAGAGGGGCGGTCGTGTAGCAGTTGGGCGTGGCTTCTCGAAGAGGCAGCCCTTGGGGGCGGGGAGAATACGCAACCGTCAACTCTGGCCTCTGATTGGCTGAGGTGCCTGCGCGGAGTCCGCAAGCGTCTCCGCCCGGCCCGGCCGCTCCTCCTCCTCTCCCAGCCGCTGGGTCCACACCGGCTCGCGAGGGAACCGCTCAGGCGCCGCCGCCCCAGCCCAGTGCGGACGACGGGAGAGAGGGAGGAGGAAGGAGAACACACTCGCTTGCTTGCTCCCACCCGCACTCGGGCTCCTAGAGCCGGCGCGGAGCCCAGGGGGAGGAGCCGCCGCGGGCACGCCCCGCCTCCGGCCCGGGAAGACGACGCCAGCGACCCCGCCGGCCGGCCACCGCCCCCCTCGCCGGCCGAGACCCGCCCCCGGCCCCGGCCCCGGCCCCGGCCCTCCCCCGGCGGCATGGAGGGGCCCAGCTCTTGACGGCAGCGCCGCCGCCTCGGCTCCCGCCCCCCCC
>NW_026057586.1:13874625-13998997 GCF_023721935.1 Panthera uncia | reverse complement strand
GCTGGCGGAGCAGCGGCGGGGGCGGGCATGCCGGGCGGCGGCGGCGGGCCCGCGGCGGCGCTGCGCGAGCAGGAGCGGGTGTACGAGTGGTTTGGGCTGGTGCTGGGCTCGGCGCAGCGCTTGGAGTTCATGTGCGGGCTGCTGGACCTGTGTAACCCGCTGGAGCTGCGCTTCCTCGGCTCGTGCCTGGAGGACCTGGCGCGCAAGGACTACCATTACCTGCGCGACTCGGAGGCTAAGGCCAACGGCCTCTCGGACCCCGGGCCGCTGGCCGACTTCCGAGAGCCCGCCGTGCGCTCGCGCCTCATCGTCTACCTGGCGCTGCTGGGCTCGGAGAACCGTGAGGCCGCCGGTCGCCTGCACCGCCTCCTGCCCCAGGTGGACTCGGTGCTCAAGAGTCTGCGCGCGGTTCGGGGCGAGGGTTCGCGGGGCGGCGCGGAGGACGAGCCCGGCGAGCGCGGGGAGGACGGCGAAGGCGAGGAGGACGCAGAGAAGGACGGTTCCGGCCCGGAAGGCAGCGGCGCCGAGCCCCGGCCCGGCGGCGGGCTGGGCTTCAGGGCCCAGGAGGAACTGCTGCTGCTTTTCACCATGGCTTCGCTGCACCCGGCGTTCTCCTTCCACCAGCGGGTCACCCTGAGGGAGCACCTGGAGAGGCTCCGCACCGCGCTCCGCGGGGGGCCCGAGGACGCAGAGGTGGAGGTGGAGCCGTGCAACTTTGCCGGCCCCCGGACCCAGGTAAGGCGCGCGAGCCTCCGGGCACCCGCGTTGCGGTCACCGCCCCGGCGGCCTCCCCGGCCTGGCTTTCGGATACGTCTTGGCCGAGCCTCAACCCGGCGCAGGTGGCTCGGAATACCCACCCCACGGCTCCCAGCCCGTAACACTAACTAATCTTCGTTCTGCTGGGCGGTTCAGTTCCACTCTCCCACCCTTCCCCCCCCCCCCCCCCCCCTCCCCCCCCCCCCCATGCACACTCAGGCACCCGCCATAACAGAATGCTCTAGAAGTCTCTTCCGTGCTGGAGTTGCCACGGAAAACATGGAGCTTTCAGCCCGGTCCCCCTCTCCAAGGCAAGGTCTCGGGACGTTTTTGACTTGGAGCATCTCTCGCCCCAGGTGCTGGGAAAGGCGAAGCGCAAAGGAGACTGTTAGCTGCAGTCTGGCCCCGGGCAGCGCCTTCTCTTTCTCGCCATCTGGCGCTCTGGTTACAGTTTAAAGCTCTGCCTTATCCCCTCGCAGAGGTGTTCCAAAGGTGCGCTCCCGGCGTGCTGCCCGCGTCTTCAGCACAAAGGGGCTCTTTTCGCTCCGGCAATGCTGAGTTTAAAGGGGTCGTAGGGTCTTTTGGCTCCTGATTCTAACTTGATGTTCCCAGAAAAAACCCTGAGGTGGAGAGCAGCGAATCGACTCAAACTGGATGGGTATTAGCGCAGGTTGTCTGGGTAAAAACAAACAAACAACAACAACAACTGTCTTAGAGCTGGCTGCTCACGCCCTTTACCTCTGGCATAATTTATTTTCTATCAGGCTTCAGTCTTGCCTACATATTTGAAGCAGGGGTATTTGTCGGGCCTTTAATGTAGGCATAAATGTTGTTTTCTAAAAGTTGTTAAACACCAAAATGTAGTCGACAAGAACCCAGATGAATCACTTGTCTCAAACATAAACGAAGATGAAATTATGTAGAGCTGTAAAAGCATCTAATAATAATCTAGGCCCTATATGAAACCCTTGATCCTAACAACGTAATGGAGGGGAGGAGAGTAGGCTTCAGAGTAAAAACTGTGTGCAATAGAGTAAAAACTATGTACAATAACTTTATTTTCGTGGCGCACAGTTATTTAAAAGGTAGTCATTTGGTTGCCATCCTTTTCAACTTGGATGATCTACTGGAAAAGGGGATTTTTCCCTTTCCCTTCTTGAAAGTTAATTCAATTTATGTGTCTTATGTATCTTTCAGTACTCTGGAACTAAAACCGGACTTTGTAATTTTTCTAAGGGCTGTGTGGACTCCATATCCATCGAATCGAGGAATTCAGGAGCTAGAAGGGATTTGGCAATAATCTAGGCTGAGCCCCTCCTTTTTAAAATGAGGCTTCTATGAAGTGACTCACATTGTAGGATGTATTTTATCCAACTCCAATGTAGTAATGCTACTACTCTATTTTCTTGGTGAACTTGAAATTTGGTCATGTAGTGTGTATTTACTAGTAATATGCAACTGTGTATACTGTTGATAAAAGTCCTTTTCCACTCCTAGCCTACTCACTAAAATAATTCCAAAAAGTCGTATAAGTCACTGTTAAATTTGGAGAAGAAAGCCTGAAATCAAAAGCAATACTTATGTCTTATTTTTTAAAATTTCTTATATATCGCCGAGATAATCTTAGATCGTAGATATAGTAAAAATGCCGCACAGTGGAACAGTTATATCATTCCATTCATATCATTCCCGCAAGGATAACCGATTTCTGATTTTAACTGCCAGGAGTCTGTTTTTCCTTTAAATTTTGCTTGTAATGAGAGGGTCTGAAGGCGACTAGAGAAGGGGAGAGATACGTGCAACCTAGAATAATGAGATTTTTATCTTGACTGCAGTGTGTGGCCTTTTCTGGCATCCAGTGAGTGCTGGGAGGAGTGGGCAAAGTGAGGTCGGGCACTCTGCCATTAATTTCAGGACATTATTTCTCAGGCAGTGCCCTGTGCTAGGGTCATCAGTTGAAATGAGTGAATAAATCATAGGGGATACACGTACTACAGGTGACGCTGAAGGCTATTTTTAGACATCGGTGGCGTGATGAACTTTTTTCTCGGTTAGCATAGGGTTACCGTAGCAAATCATTCACGTCTCATTAAATTGTTCTGAGCCCGCACTTTCCACTTGTTAGCGTGGACTCCGTGGCCCTCATCTGTGGCTTGTTCTGGCCCTGAAGACATTTCCGCGGATTTTGTTGCTCCCAAGCTGTCACTCTAAAGGCAGTTGATGGGGGTGGGTAGATTTGCATTTTCATTCGCTGCAGTCCAGACCAGCTGGTCCTCGGCCTTCCGCCGGCTGTGCGCGGCCGGCGGGAGAGGGCCCACCTCGGAGTCTGCAGCGAGGCGCCCGAGTGTGGCACGTCCCTCTCGAGGAGGCGCCGCTGCGCGTCCGAGGGCCCCCGGGTCACGCGCCGCCGCGGACAGGCGGACGCGTTTGGGGACCCATCCCTCGGGGCACCTCCCCTCCCCCTCCCTGCAAGATGGCGGCTGCGGCCGCCCACGTGACTGGCGCGCCGGCCCCGCCCCTGGGAGGGCGGGCTGAGGCCGGGCCGCGCCTCCCCGGGGCTCCCTTAGGCCTCCGAGGGCTAGGCCGCCCGGGGCGCGGGGCTGAGTGGAGAACCACGTGGACGCTGTGCTCCGAGCAAGGCAAGGGGAAATTCGTGTGGCAGCCTTTCATTGCCCCGGAAGTAACCTTTCAGACACGTGTGTAACTTTCCGCCAGGAATCATTCCGTTTCTTATTACTTTGATCCATACAAAACGCACATAAAGTGGAATTAATTTCCTTTTCCATTAGAATAAGTGTACTGGCCCGGAATAGCGTTTCTGGCTCTTTCAAGACTTGTATTCGATACCTAATATGCAACAGCTGCTTTTTGAAATTTTTGTGTAAAAAAACTAGTAGAATCTGTGCTTTAATACGAATTTTATGTTAATTATATGCCTTTCAGGTTGACCAGTGTCAGCAAGTGTGTGGTGACAGACCGTCGTTACGATGCAAGTAGTCGAGGTGACAGTCCACAAACTTACCACTAGAATATGCTAATTAGTTCATTTTAGACAAATGAAAGATTTAAGTAGATATTTATATTTAAAAGTAACATGTCTTGAGTTTTGTTATGTGATTTAGAGTAAATGTTACATTGGATTATAGCTTAAGTATTGCCTTTAGGAGACTTGTGCGTGAAGTTCATGTTCTTCAAGTGCTGTGGACTGCCAGTCACTTACATAAAATTCAACATACAGTATTAAGTGTTTTAGGAAATTTGTGCGACTGATGTAGTTCTGTTAATAAAGTTACAGACTGCATATGTAGCATACCTGGAAAAAATCAGTTTTAAAAATGGGTCCCTTATTAGTGGGGACCCAAACTTAGTGGTTTGTTAACAGTAGCAACAAAAAACTGTATTTTAAAAGATACTGGTTTTGTTGCTGTTTCATTGAAAAGAGGAAAGACAGCCAAGCTTCCTATCTTTGCATGCATAACGACGCTCTGTTCATCAAAATGGATATTCTGCATTTGGAGATTTAGCCCCCAATTAACAGCACAAAGGCAGAAAAACATAAAATACATAAGCTATCATAGGAGTGGTTAGTGGTTAATATTGTTGGTTTGGCTGTGTTCTCTGCAGGTCGTGTTTTCAGTATCCTCAAAACATAGTTGCTTGGCAGATAGCTTGAATAAAGCTTAGAAACTGAAATTTTCAGATAGTATTTAGTGCAGTAGATAGTATTTAATGTTATTTGGACTCACAAAAAACATACTTGAATTCAAAAAAGTATTAAGTGGCCGTGGGTCCTTTCCTTAGAAAAATCAATCAAGATACTAAAAAAAAAAAGGAAATTTTGCAAAATTGTGGCTTCCTCATGGCGCAGGTGAATTAGCCACGTGGTACCTGACAGAGCAGTAATCTCAACTCATTTGTATAGAACACGTAGTGTACTGGTAGTGTTGGGACCTGGAAAAGAAGACTTCAAAAAGAGTTTTAGCATAAAGGCTCCTACTCTGAGATAACCAGCATGTGTATGTGGCAGCTATCCTATGAGAGCACTGTCTAAAAATAAGAGAAAAGTCAGCGGTCAGGATTTCTGCTGTTATTATATTAGGCACTAACAAGATGCTTTCTTTCTGAAAGTGATTTTTAAGAACGGCTCTAATCTCCCAGGTAGTAAATACTTTTATTTAATTGTTGGCCACTGCTGGGGGATTTTTAAATGAACAGTGTCACTGGAGCAGTGGGCGCTAAGAAGGCTTTCCTCACTCCTACTGTGGGGATAATAACAGTACTTAGGTGAGATTGTGAGGATTAAACGAATGAGTGCTTGAAGAATAACGTCTGACGCATGATCTTCAATAAATGTTGGCAATTATCGGTAAAAGTTAAGCCTTGTCTGGAGGGTGATGGGAGAAGAGTGGGTAGACCGTCTCACAGACTGGGAGTGGGGAGCAGAAGCAGCCGTGCCTTTTATAGGAAATTTTAGGTTGGTTTGGCAGCAGCGAAGTATACAAGCAGCTCAGCTAATAAATGCCATTTGAAAGAGGCTTTGAGAATATCAGAGTTAGTGATTATTTTCGTAGAAAAATGGGAGTGACTGAGATCCTCCACTGTGTAGGGAAAGTCTTTCTTAGACCACAGTAGGAGGAGAGGGTGGTGGAGATGGGAAGGAAGCAACTTCTTTTCCTCAAATTAACTAGTATGGTATATCTACACCTTTTATGATATTTTTGTGGGGCAGGGCACGGGAAGTGTGCCTTAGAGGCTACCAAAGGCCTTGAAGGGTGATAGCCCGTTTAGCACTAGACTTGGCTTAAATTCCTACTCTGCCGCTCTGTGACATTAACCAGGCTACTTAAGTCCCTGAGCTTCAGTTTTATCTTCGAAATGGGGATAATAACTTTCATTTCAGGTTGTGGTGATTGAATTAATGAGATAAGATGCAAAATAATTCGCATCCTGTCTTGAGCATGAACGTTCTCTTGAGAATGATGCTCAATGCATTTTTCTTTTCCACTGAGATGCCACCATCCAGATGGTTAAATCAGTGGTTTTCAGGAACGGACGTGTTTTTTTTCTCTTCACCACTTAATAAAAGTCCATATGATACAATATTTTTCATATTCTCTATTATCATACCTCTAAATTGATTGGTGTTCAGAAAGGATGGGTAATTGGAAAGGTAGTGTTTGAGCCATGTATTTGGGGCAGTTATTTGTTATTTGTTATTTTTATTTTTTTAATTAAGTAGGCTCCATGCCCATCGTGGGGCCGGAACTCATGACCCTGAGATCAAGAATCGTGCGCTCTGCTAACTAAGCCAGCCAGGTGCCCCTGGGGCAGTTATTTTTAATATTTACATTATAGAGATCCAGTGTGTTACAAATAAACCCAAAGGAAGCATTTCTCTGGGTCACAAATTATTGAAATACATATTTTCTCTATATTGGGTTTGGGGATAGGAATAGGGGAATATATGTATTCCATATTTGGATTATCATTAACTCCCAGGCAACCATACTTAAATCTTTATCCGGTTTTCACATTTAGCTAGGAAACTGGCCTATAATTTAAAGCTATTTTGCAGTTTTTTTTTTTAAGTTATATGATTGTTTGTTACTTCAGAGCACAGCTTGGAATCCATGCACTTAAAGGAACATTTTATACTTTTTCTATAGAAGCTATTAAATTGGCTAATTTTTAAGCTGATTATTTTTGTCTTTCTTTGAGGGTATTAATTTTTTTTTTTTTTTTTTTTTTTTTTTTTTTTTTTTTTTTTTTTTTTGGTAAGAGCAAAAAAAGACCTGCACTACCCCGGAAGCAGACTGAGCTTCACTTTTATCAACTTTTTTTCATTATGGAGGACTTGTAACAGAGGATGCCTTGTCACAAAAGCCTCCTTCATGCAGTCTATGTAAACAGTCGCTCTGGAAGCGTGTTTGTGTTTTAGGTGGCAGAGCTGCTGGGTGCCCCGTAGTCCATTTCCCTTCTGTTCTTCCTATGCTCCAGGGAACATTTGGCCTCTCATTCCCCTCTAAATGTCTTGGCTCGTTCGGAGTGTTTCATGCTTATTCAAGAAGTAATTTATTTGAGGTCAGATTTAGGTTTTAAAAAGGTCACTTTGGCAAGTTGTTTGGTCTTCACAAGTTTCAGGCTGCTCCGAATAAAGTAGGGGTATCATCGCCGTTTCTTGCATGTAATCGCTGTGAAGATGAACCTGATCACGTGTGTGAAAATGCTTGGCAGACAAGGGTGAGTTGTATATATCATTTGATCTGTCCATCGTTCAAAGAGGGAATAGCACAATTTGCAGTGGATGAACAGAAATGCAAAAGTTGGAAGAGCTGATAGGGTTTGGGTTACAGGGGACCTTGACGGTCTGGTGAGAGGAGAAGGTTGTCACCACGCTGCTGTGAAAGCCGTTGAGGAGACGTGTGTGCGCGCCAGTGGTGTGTCTTCCTAGAACAGCCACTGACGCTTTCTTTAAACGTGATGTGTGTGAAAAGCGTGAATCGTTGATTCAGGAAAAAAAAAAAAAATCTTCCAGACTAATCTGGTTCTCTCAGGGAGCGATTTTACTTCTTATCACTCTGATTTGCTTGATGACCTTAATCCTCTCTTCCCCTCCTACCCTGAATCTACTCTTTCCTCATCCTTGCTGTCACCGTTCTCTTTTGGGACTTTATTCCTGACGGATTCCACTTCTTTCAGCCTTCCTACCTCTTACCTGTTGGATACTCCTGCCAGTGTGTCTTCCTAAAGAAGTATTTGATCATCTCACCTGCCTCACAGTGACGGATGGAGCCTGGCCTCCAGTAGGTCTTGGGACCCCAAATCCCTTTTTCCCACTTTTTTCACACATCATGCCTCCCAGTCAGAGCTGGCCTATGTCATCACCTCTTGCATGATGTTTGCTGGAATTGCCCCTGTGATTCTTTGCTGCTTCTGAATTCCAGTAGCATGTATATTCTGTGCTGTAAATTTGGTACTTCTATGATTTTTTTGTTTTTTTTCCCAAAAATATTACTTTGAAATATTTTTAACTTATAAAATTGACCTTTCCTCCTAGATTTTAAGTTCCCCAAAGGCTTAGACATCGTGTCCCTTTTTTTTTTTTTGGTCAGCATTGCATATATCATACAAAATCACTTAAAATTTCCTATGCTTAGGCTTTTTAGACATGGCTCTGAAAAATACCAATATGATAAATTACTTTAAAACAAAGTACATTAGGAAGTTGTTGTTGTTGTTGTTGTTGTTGTTGTTTTGTCTTGTAGGACTTCTATTTTTCAGCTACTTTAACAGTATTTGTAGCTATATAGTCCAGGCACAACTTTTTTGGAAATCATAAAAGGAATTGCTTCTTTAGGTGAAAAGCATAGAACAGTATATATTTGAACTGAATCTTCAATGAGGAAATGCTGAGTAGGTGTATTTATTAATTATTCTTTTAAAATCAGACCATTTATAGTCCATATTAACTAAGTTTTGTGTGTGTGTGTGGGGGGGTATAAATTGGTGCAAACGTATGGATGATGTTTGATAGAATGGAAAAAGTCATAAATTACAAACCATTTTCTTATTTGAGTAGTTGTTCATAGTTGAGTTCCAATTTATGATTTGAGGACCAGCAGGAGTCAGATACGGAGTTGAGATAGGACCTTGCTTAGGATCAGAAAATTGAAAACTTATTTTGGTCACTGAAATGAGCCATCTACAGTCTAAGAGTTGGGGAAGTTTTTGTTTCTTATTAGGAATATCTTGTTGGGATAGTAAAGAGACATAACTTTACCCCGATATAATTGTCTTTTGGGGAGGGGAGTATCAAATTATTGAAATTCACTGCTGGTCCTCGAAGCGACAACATGATCCCATAGTGTTTGGAGACTACTTCTTGTGGAAGAGGCCATCATGCGTACAGAGAGGGTGCCTCATGACAGCCGTGGTGTGTGGCTTTGTTAGTTAGGGGAGGTGCCTCCTCTAACAGGTGGCGTTAAACACAGTCCTCCTAATGCAGTGTTTCTCAATCTGTTACATTTACCAACCGATAAGTCACTGTCAAGGATCCTTTCTGAACTCTGTAAGCTTCCATTTCTGCATGCTTCCAGGAATGTTTCCCCACCGGAGCTGAAGGCTGTCCATACCTTTGTCCGGCCTTCCATACCTTTGTAGTTTGTGGTCCAGTATAGTTCCCACCTGTCCACGTGTCAGCTACACATGCCACCTACACATGGCACTATTCACGTTGAAAGCAGCAACCTGAAGGCAGTTTTACAAGGAAAACCTCAAGGCCAGTGACGTTTCCTGGAGTGAAAACTGCTGCCCTCGCTTGTCTTCCATTCTCCACTGCTCTCCTCCTCAGTAGCCTTCTTTATCAGCCTTCTTTTTTTCTTTTAATGTTTATTTATTTTTGAAGGAGAGAGCAAGAGAGACACATTGTGAGCAGGGGAGGGGCAGAGAACGAGGGAGACACAGAATCTGAAGCAGGCTCCAGGCTCTTAGCTGACAGCACAGAGCCCGATACGGGACTCGAACTCACAAGCTGTGAGATCATGACCTGAGCCGAAGTTGGACGCTTAACTGACTGAGCCACCCAGGCGCCCGCCCTTAGCATTCTTTTGCCAGCTTCCCTAATTGCACATCCTGCGAGTTCAGTTCTCTGGAAAAGACAACTTCAACAATTCTAATGGTTTTTAAATTTGTGATGAATTCACAGAGTTCCGCAAAATACACAGAAAGATACAGTGATGTTTGCATCTGTCATCGTGTGCCACCCACCCAGTTGTAGTCCACCCCTACTCTGCACCGGTCACTGCCGTTAGTGCACAAGTGTCATGGTGAGGAGAGCTTGCGTAGCTGCAGTCGCTGTGGCCAAGTCCAGTCTGGGGGCCGTGGTGGTAGAGAATACACGCGGGCTCAGTGACCTGTCTGCCCTCTCTCCCCGCCCCCATTCAGTAGCTAGAGTGCACTTACCCTGGCTTTAAGAAGGTTCTTTCTGCCACATTCATCTTGATGAATCACCTTATCCCCACACTTGTAGCCACACTAAGTTCGGAAGGAAGTGAGCCTGCGATCCTAGCAGAGATGCACCTGGGCGGTCTTGGAG
This sequence comes from Panthera uncia, assembly GCF_023721935.1. Classification (NCBI taxonomy): domain Eukaryota; kingdom Metazoa; phylum Chordata; class Mammalia; order Carnivora; family Felidae; genus Panthera; species Panthera uncia. Next base: position 13,989,147 of record NW_026057586.1, on the reverse strand, counting down.
CGGCTGAGTGTCGCTGTCCCTCCTCCAAATGGTGCTGCAGTCACGGACGGTATGGCTTTCACACGCTGCTTACCAGTCTCGTCTCTTCTCACACGGCCTCTGCCTTTCCTCATGTGCTGGAAGGTGGTGCAGACAGAACTTTGGGTTGGGGTGCACTCTTTCATGGAGTAGACATGAGGCAGGCGCCTGCCTGGTCCCCCACAGCCTCTTCAAGAGGAGTCAGTAACTCTCACATCCTTCCCAGCTTCTTCCCTCTTTTTCCACCGAAATGGATAAAATTTGCCATCTCAGTATTGTTGCTAGTAACGAATCATTTTCTAACATTCAAGGCTTTCTATGAATCTTGCATAAATAATAGCTGCTTTAGTTGCAGCCTTGGTTATTGAAAGAAGAGAGTTTAAAATCTGTAACTGTGTAACAAGTTATCCCCAGACTTACTGGCTTAAGTCAACACCATTTTGTTATGGTTTCTCACAGTTCTGTGGGCCAGGGATTTAGACAGGCCGCTAAGAGCAAGGACAGCTCGTCTGTTGTGGGGTGTCCGGAGATGCAGCTGGGGACTGGAGGTCCTCTCTCAGTGTGGTCTCTCTAGCGTGGCATCCTCAGGGCAGTGGCACTTCTTACACGGTGTCTCGGTAGGCCCCGGCTTGCAAGGCTTCTTGCCCTGCCTTCTCCCATCCCGGAATGTTCCTTCCCTCATTCTGTTGTTCACGCAAGCCTCGAGAGCCAGCCCAGACCCGCTGGCTGTGGAATTAGATCCACCTTTCAGTGGAAGGGGTATCAAAGTATTTCTAGCTATATTTAATCTACCACAAAACCTTAACAGGAGGTTGTTGTGTAGTAATGTTAGCACTCTCTGTCTCACTGGATGAATGTACAGACGTCTGAAGAAGTTTGTACATTTTTTTTAAATTTTTTTAATGTTTATTTATTTTTGAGAGAGAGACAGAGCATGAGTGGGGGAGGAGCAGAGAGAGAGGGAGACACAGAATCTGAAGCAGGCCAGGCTCTGAGCTGTCAGCACAGAGCCCGATGCGGGGCTCAAACTCATGAACTGTGAGATCATGACCTGAGCCAAAGTTGGACACTTAACCGACGGAGCCACCTAGGCGCCCCAGTTTGTACATTTTTAAAAAGCTGAGACAGTCTTAATTTCTGCTTTTTTAAAAAATACAGATTGCCTTGTTTTTTGTTTTTTTTTTAACGTTTATTTATTTTTGAGACAGAGACAGAGCATGAACAGGGGAGGGTCAGAGAGAGAGGGAGACACAGAATCGGAAGCAGGCTCCAGGCTCTGAGCCATCAGCCCAGAGCCCGACGCGGGGCTCGAACTCACTGACTCACTGGGTTAGGTGAGATCGTGACCTGAGCTGAAGTCGGACGCTTAACCGACTGAGCCACCCAGGTGCCCCTCCTTGGTTTTTTTTTAATTAAAGTTTTATTTACTTTGAGATAGCATGAACGGGAGAGGGGCAGAGAGAGAGAGAGAGAGAGAGAGAGAGAGAAAGAGAGGGAAAATCCCAAGCAGGCCTTTCACTGTCAGTGCAGAACCTGATGTAGGGCTCGAACTCCCAAATCGTGAGATCATGACCTGAGCTGAAGTCACAAACTTAACCAACAGAGCCACTCAGGTGCCCCATCTTGGTATTTTTAAATTTATTCTACATCAGGGGACTAAAGGAAACATGTAGAAGATTGTTAGATGAGCCAAAATAAACTCCATCTACAAAGAACAGAACAACGGTCACATTGGCCTCCTTTTATTTGTAGATGGAGTTTATTACCAGAGAAGTCCAGCCACTTGACTGTTTCACAGACTTTCCCTACATTTGAGACATCCCACGTCAATAGTCGGGATGGATATGCATGTATAAAACTGAGATCTGAGTAATCTCTGGAATGAACGACCTGTCCAGCCTGCCTGTGTTACGTGACATGTGGATTTGAGCTCACCAGGAGCTCTTAGTGCAGACATGCCATAGACAGAAAAGGCTTTGCTCAGATGAGTTACAGAAAGAAGAGCACACACATTCTAATGTATTTTGTGTTCCTGTGCATGTTTTGCAGGCTTAGAATTTTTAAGCTTCATCTTCTTAATCCAAGCAGAGGAAAATTCTCCACTTTTCACTTGGTCCTAACACTTTCATCTAACTAGTCTTTGTAGAATGCCAATTCTGCCATGTCATCTGTCGTGTGTTTTCCTAGGAATCTGAACTTGATAGAACAGTGGGTGTAATTCCTGTCTATAAGATTCCATTAAACCAGTAGTTCCCATATTTTATGGCTCCCTTCCCCCTACTCAGAGTTAAGAAAGCATATGTGACACGTGGCAATGGGAGACGGAAGAATAGAGAGTTATTCACCGTTGAGATCAGTAAACTTGATTGTGACCTCTGTGGCTCATGAGGCATTAGATTATAAAATTTACAATTTTATTAGTTTAATAAAAATTTAGATAGTTTCTAAACTTAGTCTAACTGCTATAAATGGTTTTATAGCATTGATGCATGCTGACATTTGTGAGGGGTGGGACTTAATTAGTAGGTATTTTGTGGGTTGATGAACTTATGTCCTTAGATAGAAACTCCAACTCCATTTTTCTCTCTAGGTTATTAAATAAGAGGCCTTTTCTTGGCTATTAAAGTGTGTAACTTGAGACTTCAAAAATGTGATCTTGATTGTGAAGCAAACTACTTTCTCATCGTTGTTTCAATATATTTGTGGAGGCAGCGTAATAAAATCATTTTAAACATAAAAAAAAAAAAAAAGAGGTTAGAGTAGGAGAGAGCCAAAGCATAAGAGACTCTTAAAAACTGAGAACAGGGGCGCCTGGGTGGCGCAGTCGGTTAAGCGTCCGACTTCAGCCAGGTCACGATCTCGCGGTCCGTGAGTTCGAGCCCCGCGTCAGGCTCTGGGCTGATGGCTCGGAGCCTGGAGCCTGTTTCCGATTCTGTGTCTCCCTCTCTCTCTGCCCCTCCCCCGTTCATGCTCTGTCTCTCTCTGTCCCAAAAATAAATAAAAAACGTTAAAAAAAAAAAAAAAATAAAAAAAAAAAAAAAACTGAGAACAAACTGAGGGCTGATGGGGGGTGGGAGGGAGGGGAGGGTGGGTGATGCGTATTGAAGAGGGCATCTTTTGGGATGAGCACTGGGTGTTGTATGGAAACCAATTTGACAATAAATTTCATATATTAAAAAAAATAAAAAATAAACATTTTTTATGTTCTATTGTGGTAAAATACATGGACATAAAGTCTGCCATTTTAACACCTTTTTGAGTGTAACATTAAGTCCATTCACATTATTGTGCAGACATCACCACTATCCATTCCCAGAACTTCTCTTTTATCCCAAACTGAACCTCTATATCCATTAAGCAACTATTCCTCTTCCCCTTTTTTTTACTCTAGGCCCTGGTAACCACTATTGCTTTTTTTTTTTTTAATGTTTATTTTGGAGGAGAGAGAGAGAGAGAGCCAGAGCAGGACCTGGGGAGGGGCAGATGGGGAGACAGAGAATCTGAAATAGGCTCTAGGCTCTGAGCTGTCAGCATAGAGCCTGATGCAGGGCTCAAACCCATGAACTGTGAGATCATGACCTGAGCTGAAGTTGGATTAACCAGTTGAGCCACCCAGGCATCCCTGCTGATAACCACTATTTCTACTTTGTCTCTGATTGTGACTATCCTAGGTACCTCATTTAAATGGCATTACACAATATTTGTCCTTTTGTGCCTGGCTTATTTCACTTAGCATAATGTCCTCGAGATTCATCCATGTTGTAACATGTATTTTTTAGGCTGAATAATACTCAGTTGCGTACATATGCCACATTTTGTTCGTCTCTTCACCCGTCATTGGGGCATTTGAGTTTCCACCTTTTGGCTATTGGGAGTGATGCCACTAGGAAAAAATCATTTGCTCAGGTTGTTGCTTTCAGTTCTTTTGAGTATACACCTAGGAGTGGAATTGCTGGATCATATGGTAACTCTGTTTAAGTTTCTGAGGGACTGCTGTGCTGCCTTCCACCACGGCCTCACTGTTTTTTACATCCTTGCCAATAGCTGCTGTTTTCTGTGTTTTTGGATTATAGCCATCTTAATAGGTGTGAAGTGGTATCTCATTGTGGTTTTGATTGCATTTCCCACATGAAGATTGTTTTTTTTGCATATTTTGCGTTTGTATTTGAAGGTGTTATTTTTAATTTATGAACCACGTATGCACAGTGTAGAAAAATATTCTATAAAAAATGGTCAGTGTATTCAACTAAACTTCTTCCAGCTAACACAGGTATTTGAGAGGATTACAGTGCTTTATTCATATCAATTTGTGAAGTCCTTAGAGCAGTGTTAGGCCAATGTGGTTTTAGTCCTTTGCAGTAAATTATTATATGGTCTGGAATAGGATATAGGTAAGTTTGTTGTTAGAAGAATTCCTGTGTCTGCCTTTTACTGTAATTTTGAAAATTGGTGAATGCCATCATGTTAAATGTTTTGGAAATTGGATGTTGACAAAGAGATCTTTGCTTTCCTTCTCATTAAGTGGTTCTGTAGAGACAAATACTTACTTCTTTGAGTTTCTACAGGAAGACAAACTATAAGGCTGAAGCTTAGCTCCCAGGAGTATCTGATGCGATGCTTTATTCCCAGAAATAGAGCTATAACCTGGCAGCCCAGACCCAGGGTCAGGCCAGCATGCAGGATTAGACAGCAGAACAAAATATTTTCTTTTTAAAAAAAATTTTTTTTTAACGTTTATTTATTTTTGAGACAGAGAGAGACAGAGCATGAACGGGGGAGAGTCAGAGAGAGGGAGACACAGAATCTGAAACAGGCTCCAGGCTCTGAGCTGTCAGCACAGAGTCTGACGCGGGGCTCGAACTCACGGGCCGCGAGATCATGACCTGAGCTGAAGTCGGCCGCTCAACCGACTGAGCCACCCAGGCGCCCCAGAACAAAATATTTTCAATTAGGATTCTTGGGAAGCGTAGGGTCTTCTCTTTACTTCATTTCTAAATTTACACAATTTTTATTTACAAATTTTTTAATGTTTTTATTTATTTTTGAGAGAGAGAGAAAGAGAGCGAGCGAGCATGAATGGGGGAGAGGCAGAGAGAGAAGGAGTCACAGAATCTGAAGCAGGCTCCAGGTTCTAAGCTGTCAGCACAGAGCCGACGCGGGGCTTGAACTCATGAGCTGCGAAATCATGACCTGAGCTGAAGTTCGAGGCTCAACCGACTGAGCCACCCACGCGCCCCTACACAATTTTTAAAAATTAACATATATTATTTATTGCAGATTTATAGAATTGTAATTGTCTCTTGAAACTGAGGTGGTTTTGGTCTGAGTAGTACTTTGAGATTCTGAACGTGAAAGGGGTAAGATGTGAGTTGTGATAAAGAACTGTTAATAAGGCTGTTTTATTTTTTGGCTTAATCAGTGTGTTGTGATAACAGTATATACGTGCCAGGGCTTTGGTTCTGGAGAGCTGTAAGGTTAGGAGGCCTTTCTGACTCCCAAGCAGCCGTTCTCCTTGGAGTAAAACTTCTTCCAGTTCACGGATGACAGTGATGGGCTGAGCAAACTCCGAGCACCCAGTTGCCGTTAGGTGGTTTAAACACTACTAACTTACTACAGTAAACTCACTGTCTGTACACATTCTTATTCAGAAAGATTTGGCAGATCTTGATAATAACCTTTTGTAAAACTTTTCCCTACCAGAGCATCTTGTTAGATTATCACTGAAATCAAGCAGTGAATAAAAATTGCTTAGTAATTAATGTAAAAAATACAATTCCTGTATATGCGGAGGGTTAGCATAGGGGAGAGCATCTTTTATATGTGTTCCTTTGATTCTGGTCACTTTGGTTAGAATTGACATCGTTGGGAATTTTGAGTAACAACGTGCAATGTGTCCCAAGAAAACTGGGACAGTAAATAATTGATAGAATATTACTATTGAGTGAAAATAAATCTTGATGCTTCTCTTTTTCCTTACCGGTGAATACCTTTTACTCTTTGTGCCTTTCTGCCTTTACTGTGTAATCACCTATCTGGTCTCTAAAATTGCTGTTAAGATAGTTTCTGTTAAAAGCATAAGCCTTGACTCTGGTTTATTTGGATGGAGTTGTCTGTTCTCAGTCTGTGGAGTGGATGAACACGTGCCCCTCTTTCTTCCCTAGAGTGACTCCGCTCACGGTGACTACCCGCAGAGTCATGAGGCCAGCGTGCTGGCACGAGCCCTGATACCTCACGACGGACTTCCTGCGGCGCCGCACAGAGCCCAGCGAGAAGGTATGTTTTCTGTCCCCTTACCGGGGACGGCTGCAGAGCACTGTTCACGTTGGTTGACCCAACTCTTCTCCCTCTTTTTTTGGAGTAGAGAAATCTACAGGTCCTAGGTTTGGCTCAGACGCCCGGCCCCCACTTTTCTGAGTCTGCATCTGGGCTCCTGCTTTACAGCACTTGGCCCAGCCTGGCTTGTGCCGACCTGGTTCTGCCTTGTGGTCGGTTGCCTTAAGTCTAGTTGCACGCTTCTGGAGGGCGGAATCCTTCATGTATTCCTAAAGTGTTTGGGAAAGTGCTTTATCTGGAGAATGTGCTCAGCATCTGCTGAAAAAAGAAATTTTACAGAAGTTCTCTGTTAGAAAGTGAAGCCATGTGTTACTAGTCTATGCTTCCTGCAGTAATGCAGTTTTCAGGAGGACTGGGATGGTGGCATTGGAAGGACGTTGTCATCTGTACGGAAATGAGTTCAGATGCTCACTTCTCTTCATTTTTGGGAGTCCATTACCCTGGGCGAATAATTGTTGAGGGGAAAACAGAGATGGAAAGCGTATGTGCCACCTGGGCGGCCTCAGACGTGTACCTCACGCTCAGTCATAGCAGCTTAGAACGACATCATTTTGTCTTCTTTCAGTCCCATCAGTCATCTTTCTTGTGTTATACGTTTTTCCATTCAGGAAAAACAGGTATGAATGTTTAATGTTTAAAAAAAGTTTATATAATTACCTATTCAGGGCCACTCAAGACCCTTAAACTACTTGACTCATAGATTCCTTCAACCAGCCCCGCTGCATCTGTGAGTAACCTAAAGCAGAGTTTGCTTTTACAACGAAGGTCTTTTTCTTCTTTTTTTAATAAAAATGTTTTAGAAAAACGAAAGACTACATCCAAATGCCGACAACCGTAAGGTGGTACTATAGGTGACTTTTCTTATGTTCTTTATTTTTAAACAAATGTGTGTACTCTGTGCTTCTTAGTTCCAATTTATGAGGGTTGGAGGGTCTCCTGTTACCAGCCATTCCCCACTGTACTTCATCTCCCTCCTCTTGATTCCGATCGGTCATGACAGGGGTAACTTGAGACCAAGGCCGAAGACCCAGCCATGTTCCCTTACACGTAATGCCCTAGTGGTCCCCTGCCCCTTACTTTTTAGCCCGCCAGTTTGCAGAAGTGGAGCTGCTTTGTATTTCTGAATGTAGATTAGTTCAGACGGTTTTTCTTAAATAGCATCGTCCCTCATGGAAGGTAGCAGGAAAGCTGTTGAAGGTGGCAGACCCTCCCCTCCCCCACTTAGCCGCTGTTGTGCTGCCGCTGGTCAGGAGTTGTGGGCTTCTCACCTGGCTTTTGAGATTTTCTTGCGTTTCCGTCCTCAACATTTCTCACCCACGGCGGCGGGGGTTGGGAATTATCCCAGAAGCGGCCATCGGACACTATATATTTGGAAGGTTGGCACAAAATCCTGGTAATGGTATCTCCTCGGTCTGTTATGAATGCTTACCAGTGAATTTCTGTATCTTATGTTTCATGGCCCGCAGTCCCTGATCTAGAACAATCTTCATTCTTCCTGTATACTTCTGTTACTTTCTGTCTTCTGCTTCATCTATTTTAGCTTCTTCCTCTCCAAGTAAATCCCTTCCTTTCCTTCTCCATCTCCCGACCCCTGAATTTAACAGGACCCCAGTCTGTGGAGTCACTCTCCTGACTTCTTCCCTGTGACCTTTATCTTGTTCATTACTGCCAGTCTCATTATTGCTTAAGTGCTGTTTCTTCTATTTATACCCTGAGCAACAGTTTTTTTTTTTCCTCCCTTAAGTCCTTATATTATGGTTAGTAGACTGGCTCTCTTCAATTTGTAAAGAGATTTACTTCCTGAAAGATGATGTTTTCGTTATTTATTTTTTTAATTAAAAAAATTTTTTAATGTTTATTTTTGAGAGAGAGAGAGAGAGAGAGAGAGAGAGCGAGCGCGTGAATGGGAGAGGGGCAGAGAGAGAGGGAGACAGCAGGCTCCAGGCCCTGAGCTGTCAGCACAGAGCCTGACGTGGGGCTCAAACCCATGGACCGTGAGGTCATGACCTGAGACAAAGTCAGAGTCTTAACTGACTGAGCCACCCAGGTGCCCCAAGATGATACTTTTATTAAAGGATGTGTAACATGAGTAATTCGGGGGATTGCACATTTGCCTGCTTCTTCATTAACAAGCTGATCGTCTTACCTAGTTCAATTCAGAGTTCCTAATGTAACTTATGACCACGATTTTATCTGTGTAATACATTGTGAAAAATTCTGCTATAGTGAACCTTTATAGTTCATTTTAACGTTTGTAATGCCATTATATGATATTAAAGGTCATGTTGAACAATTTTTAAATTCCCAGTTGGAAAGAACTTTTTATCAGTTTAATACATTACTTTTGAAGGTTTTTTTTTTTCAATGTAAACAAAAACTATACCTCTTTTGGTTTATACCTACCAAGCATAAATAATTGAATAAAGCGCTATGTTTGTGATAATTTGAATAACAAGCAGTTTTGAAGACTGTGCTCTAGAAAATGAATCTTTATTGTAGGTGCATTTTATTTTATTTTATTTTATTTTATTTTATTTTTTTGGTGCTCAGCGGAATGCTTGAAACTCTTTAGGCACTCAGCATGCTGAATGGATATAGAAAAAAAATTGTGGATGAGTGGCACATTGCTATGCTTCTGCATTTTTTTTGGTTTTTTTCATGGTTTAAGACCAGTAGTAAAGATGAAGATAAAATAGCTTAATTGTTTAACATTTGTCAGTGGGTAACTGAAACACGCGTCTAGTCTCTGTAGAACACGTCAGCTATGTTTTCTTTCTTTCAGCTGTGCACATCGAGAAGATAATGTTGAAAGGAGTCCAGAGAAAAAGGGCTGACAAATATTGGGAGTACACCTTCAAAGTAAGCCCCTCTCGCCCCCAACAGATGTCTCGTGTACTGTTAAATGACCTTGTGGGGAAAAATGAAAAATTGATCTTTGGAAAAACTTACAGTGGGTTTGCTAATTTAAGAAGAAGCTGTATGTATATGTAAGTTTGTCCTTACTAAGGGAATGTACTGTTTTCAGTATGTACTGCATGGTTTGCTGAGTTTTTAATTGTGTCACATTGAAATTACTCTGACGATTTTATTCAAAATAAATAAGAGCCTTCGATTTAAGGTGGAAGTTGTGTCTTTAAAAGTAAAAGTAAGCATTTTCACTAGTATTTTTTAAATCAAGATCACGGGCATTGTCTTTTCCTGGAATGGTTTTTCCCTGATACTTTTCTCTTCCTCTTCTTTCTCCATGAAGGTTTTATTCCCTGGCCTTTGTTGCCTTGTCCTCTCATCTCTAATTGCTTTCCTGTCATGCTGTCCTTCAGACAGCTGTCCAATTAACCATAGAGTCCGGCTCTGTTACTCCCCATGTCTCCTTTTTGCCTGTTGACTGTAATGTGGATTCCTTGTCCACGTCTTCCTTATTCCTCCCTGCTTGGGCTTCACTGTCTGGCCCTTTCTCCTGAGGTTGGACTGAACGCCTTGAAGCCAGACGGACCGACGCCACGTTTCTGTGCTCCCTCACTTCAGTTCCTCCCCAAAGGTATTGCTTGCCACACTTTAGCTGTACCTTTGTCACCAAGTCATTTCTGATCCTCCAGCAGAATGTGTTTCCATTCATTCAAGGCATGCCACCATCATAAAGTTTCCAGACTCTTCTATCTGGGTTACGTGTTTTTCCTCTCTAGTTGGTCAGTATCTAATGGAGAGCAGGAATCTTCATCCTCCGTCATCCCACCATATCTGACTTGCTTAGTATGTTTGGTGAATGAATTTCAGAACTCTGGCTTCTGCTTTGTGGGAGACGTATCCTCAGTTTACAATTTTAAATCCTTATCTCCGAATGTTTTACTTAACCTTTTTGTAACGCATGGCATAAGCCGCCGTGCTCTCTTCGTTCAGTTACACTAGCTCTCCTTTTGTTGCTGGAGCTCTTAGCTTGTTCCTTCCCGAAAGCCTTTTTCATCCCCAGCTTAGCTCTGGAACAGTCTTCCCCAGACCATGGCACAGCTCATGTCCCTTCAAGTCCTAGCCTGGCTTAAACGCTCCCTCCCGTGAGGTCTTGCTTGGCACCCTTCTGACGTGCTGTCCTGCTCCTGTGCCACGCCGTGTTCATTGTCTCTGGAGCCCTGCTCACTGATGGGAATTCTTAAATATTCATTTGTTGTAATGGGTCTCCACGAATTAGACCCTGACCTCAGCCAGCAGAGACTTTGGCTGTCTTGGCCCCTCCTGTGTCCCTTTCACTGAGAACAGTGTCTCACATAAGTAGCTGCTCAACGAACGTTGAATAATTAAAAAACATCTAAAAGATGTGCCAGTTAATAAGGATATTTGCTTTAAGGGTTGGTAGATACAATTTTGCATCTATTCTTAAATATCTGATTAATAATGGTATGATTACTTGGTGAGCCTTAGGCATTTGCACAGTTTGAGTGTCTACTTGGCTCAGATAATTGTAATGTAGACGTTATCAGTGGACCATCATCAAGTCCATGAAATTCAAAGTGTCTGAGAGGTAAAATGGCATAATAGATTCCAGTCTGGCTCTTCTGCTCACTTAGGGTCACGTCTAAGTACATTAACCATTTTGAATTTTAGTTCCTCCATCTGAAAATGGAGGTAGTCAGACCTGCCCTCCACACTTTAATAGGATTTTAAAGAATTGAGGTAAAGATGAAATCTCTTCATAAGCCATAAATCCCCATAAAAAGAATACTATAGTACTTACCACAGAGGGGCAGTAAACTCTAGTTACTTCTCTGAAGAATTTATATGTAATAAGTTCCAGGAGGTACAATTTTTACCTTTCTTGGTGTATAGTTTAATACCATCAAGTATCATCTTAGAGTCCTTCAACTTTCCCTTTTGAAAAATTACTAAAATACAGTCACGTTTTTAAAGGCAACTTTTTAAAAGAACCATGCGATTCGAAAGGAATTATTAAAGTTTTTTGAGTAGAATGTCAATGTACAGTTAACGTTAACAATTTTGAAGAAATTCTGACAGTGCCAGATTAACTTTATATTTCTAATTGTTAATCTTAAGATTTAAGTAAGGCCCTTTGTTTTACACATGGCTTTTTTTCATCTGGTTCCCGCCTAAGAAATAACCATATAATATGTGTGTTTTTTTTAAATCAGGTAAATTGGTCTGATCTTTCAGTCACAACAGTAACAAAAACCCACCAAGAACTACAAGAATTTCTACTGAAGGTAAAATTATAGATTTTGTTGTTAAAATGGTTTTTACATAATATGTAGAACCAAAAACCTCAATATCAAAACAGACACCAAGAAGATTTAACCACGTTATATAAAGGTTGACTTAGAACTCTCCACTGTCTGTACAAAATGTCCTGTTATTCTAAACGTAAATTTTCTTACATTACCGATACAAGGAAACGAAGGATTTTCCACGTTAAAAAAAAAAAAAGGAACCTGATCCTTGGTTCCTTGCCGAGATAACTATTAATGGTGGCTGCTTGCAAGGGTACTTCTTGTGGAAGAGTGTGTCTGCAAAATGAGTTGAGGCTTGTTAGGATTTGTTGTGGTTCTTAGAGGTGACAGCTCTTCGGCTCCGTCTGTGGATTTCCTTAAACACGTGTCCATCGATTCCTTCTTTGAGTTCCGGCTTCCCCTTGTGATAGAGACACAGAGTATTGAGAATAAGGGATCGTGGAAACATACAGATTTGCAGAAGTAAAAGGTTTCTTAAGTCATTTTGTTCAAATTCGTGCCTGTTCCTTTGACGCTAATTTCATTTTATTGAAGTGTGTATGGATAGAGCTCAGTTTTAAAAGGAGGAAACAGGTTTAAATGGTTAACCAGTACCTTTGCTATTTTACAATAAGCAAATGTATTTTAAAGTTTCTTGTTAATAAGGAGATAAAACAAAGTCCAGAAACAGGAAACTTTCCCAACTCAGTTACTGACTTTTGGGTCAAGGTGTGATGTGGTTATTGAACTTACAACATCTGAAATTTTCAGGACGGTGCTGGTTTTTAAATTGTGGGTCTCCATTCTTACAGCTGAAAGAGGCTCTTCGTCCCCAGCTTGCGGAACTTGGGGCAGCGTGGTAGTGCTGGCTCTAAGGAGGACATTGTTGGATGGACTGTCAGTGTTTGTTCCGCTGGAAATACCCAGGGACAGCTTGAATATTTTCCTGCAGCTCACTCTGAACCGGGCCCTCTTGGTTCAGGGATGAGAATGCCTTCTGTTACTTCAGGATAGTGACCTAACTGCGTGTAAAGATGCGAGGGCCGTGCATTTCCACTTGTCGAAGGTCATAAGCTTGTGAGCCGTAGGCTGTAGACAGCGTGGTGAGGAAGGAGAGGGAGCCGTGGGAGGACCGGGTGTGTGCGCGCTGTCTTCCAGAGAAAGGAGACGATAGCTCCCCGCTGGCGGTCTGCCTGTTGAAGGCATCTGGGAGGGCCGCCCTGGACCACGGCTGCACGTGCACTTACAACATCTGTTCTGTTTATGTCCGACTGTTCCATCTCAACAGAGTAAATCTATCAAGGTTTAAGGGCAGGTCGTCATGAGCAGGTGTCATTTGGGTCAGAGAGCAGCGTGCTTTGTTTCTTTTTCTTGTGTTGCCCTTCCCATGACAGAATTCTAATGCTCGATGGTAAGTTGCAGGGATATAGAGGCTAAGGCTGAAATACCTTGCGGTGCCACCCGTCAAGGCCAGTTACCTAACGTGTTAGGGTGGGGGTGCTACCAGCCTATCCCGCGTGGTGCTGAGAGACTTAATGAGAGAGCACATGACCGGCTGCCAGCCTGGGGCCTGGCACCCGGCAGAGTCTCTCCTCTTGGGTTTCCCTAAGCTTCAGCTGGTTCTTTGTCTTGACAGATTTCATTTTTTCAGTCCTGCAATTTTTCTGAAAGCTCAAGTGCTCTAAAAAAAGACAGCCCCCAATAACTGATTCAGTCTTAAGAATCATGGTTATGATCCTCCCAGTTAGCCAACGTTTGAACATAGATCCTCCCTCCCAGTTAGCCAACATTTGAACATAGAATTTTTCTAAAGTAGGACAGATGCCATATCAAGTTATGTTAAAAGATTGGCAACATTGTATGCTTCGAGGCTAATTGCCTATTACAAAATATCCCCTCAAGTCAACCACATATCTTTTCACCTTTTTACCTTCCTTTTAAAATCATCTACAAAAGTTAAGAGCAAAACCTGTCCTTTTGATAGCCTGTACATACTAACAACCTTTAACTTTTGTAGATGCTGTTTAACTGCACTTACTGTTTGCTATAATGTGGAAGAGTGAGTTTGAGGTCAGTGCTTTCCAGTCCTTTTTTCCTCCGTGTATATGGCAGCCTCTGTCCTCGCATCCAAGCCCCCTTCCCCTGCTGTTGCCGCTTAGAAACCGCATCTGACACCTGTCTGTTTCTCATTGCGAGAATGGCAGCTCCATGGAGGCAGGGTTTTTGTTGCATCTTTCACTGCTATATCCACAGTGCCTAAAACAGTACCTGGGACAGGGTTCGATTTGAATATTTGTTGATTGAATGAGTGTTGAACGAGAAGAGTTACAAAAAGTCGATTGTAATGGGGTTTTGTAGATGGTTCTCCATTAGGCCTCAGTGTTTTTAAAGAGAAGCTTGTAACAGTGAGGAGAACGATCTTTCAGTAGTGTGAGCTGGTTCAAGGCTGAGCCGGGGCCCAGCTCTGGGAGTCTGGGTACTGGAAGGAAGACCGAGAGGTGAGGAAATTCAGAAGGGACTAGAATAGAAGAGACATGATTTAAAGCTGTATTTTTAGCAAATGTGCCTTCCTCTAGGACTGGAAATAGTCCTTGGAAATTGAAGATAAAAACCACTTGAAAATAAAGCGTTTTGCAAATACTGATGACTGCATATCCGCACTCTGCCCAATCACATGAACAGTCATTGACTAGGTGAAAATTTATATACTCTTGCCTTCCTGCACTTAGAAGAACCATCAGTGATTCGATAGTGGAAACATAGTTCCCCACTGAAGCAGGTTTTCTTTGGCTGTGTACAGAAATTCAGGAGATATGTTTAAAATGGGCAATATGAAATATGCCTAGTGTCCTTAATCTGTATTAAAATAGTATTTAAGTGTAAATGTTGAAATAGCCATTTTTTGGGAAATGTGTAGATGCAGAACTGGTTTCTTCCTGTTAGTGATCAGAGGACATGCCCTCCACAGTGGTGCGTGGCCAGCAGGGCCCTCAGCCTTACCGGGTTATAAAAGAACCAGGAAGAGCTTCGTTCTGACGAAACATCTTGATGCCATAGTCTCACTGCCTAAAATGAGTAATGCTTTATGCTGCTGTTGTTAAATTTTCCATTTCGGAATCGTTGACTCAAAACGCTTGTTTGTCAAAAGAATACTTGCTTTGGGTTCTCCAGTTCAACACGTAAACAGACAATTTGTGTAGATTGTTCTGTTCCTGCAGCGCTTTCGATACTGCGTGAATGGTTCTCTTAATGTTAGTGAAAGTACCGGTAATCCAGGAGTTCATTGTGTAAAGACCATCAGAAGTCAAGTTTCAAACATCAGAAAGCTAATCTTATAAATCAATTTATTAGGAATTTTAAGAAGCTAGTTAATAAACAGAATGACGTAAATTTTGTTTTTTAAATAAAAACTTTCTTGGCCCAGCGATTATTTTGTGCGTGTGTGTGTGTGTGTGTGTGTGTCTGTGGTTTCTGGTCCATTGCTGTGAGGGCACCTTCATCATGTTGAGGGAAAGGTTCCTAACCCTTCAATTAGTGCTTTTTATGTAAACAGGATTGAGAATTTTCACCCCGTGTTTCTTTTTATTTGGTGCATAGCACTGGTGGTGTGACATTGCCTGGGATTCAGATGTGAAACAGGAGGTACTAAGGTGATCACTATAAATGCAGGGATAACACTTCACAGAGTACTATTTGAGGATTAAAATAATTGTAGCTACGCTATGCAGAATGTTCCGTTTAACTAAAGAACCTTGGCGTGGGTGTCATTTTCGTGTGGCATGTGGAACTTAGAATGTGAGGGATATGCAGGCGTGTCCAGAAGCACACCGAATCCTGCCGGGGTTATTCTGCACCTTTGCAGAGCCCCGATGTGTGCCCAGAAGGCAGAAGACTTTCCTAGTAGAAAGATCTATGCTGCTTCAGTACGGGGCCTATGTCTTGAAGATGTAGAGAGGAACTGCTTTGGGATGATTACTGAGCAAGAGACGTTTGTCTCCCTTTATGCCTCTGGTTTGTAACATACTTAGCAGTAAGTGAGAAACTTAACATTGGCCTTGCGGTTTTTCTTTTCTAGCTCCCAAAGGAAGTGTCTTCCGAGACTTTTGACAAGACCATCTTAAGAGCCCTGAATCAGGGTTCGTTGAAAAGGGAAGAACGGCGACATCCTGACCTAGAGCCCATCCTAAGGTAACAGTTTACCTGATGCTGTCACCACAGCATCACAGACAGGTTCGTCGGCAGTGGAGGACTTAGAACGGAGTTTGAGGGAGGTGACAAGAGATTTTTGCTGTGGAGTACTTTTTAAAATGGACTTTTTATCTACATGTTATTTTAGGTCTAGGCTCACAGCAGGAAACATCAAGCTAATTACTTTTATCGTTGGACTTTTTTGGCTCTCTGATAACATGAATAATTGCTTCTAAAATCTGCAGACATTCAGTGAACCTCCTATTTTCTCCATAAAATATTTATTGGAAGGGTTCCTTGTCCAAGAACTCAACTTGGGAAATGTTTTTTGTTCTAAGTTGTCAAGTAAGATGGAAGATCAGGCTAACAGGTTGGAAGGTGAAGGGAGATGAACACTCCCTCGCACGCCTGCTCTTCTGTCCGGCGGCGAGCTTGCAGCGGTGATGGCTCGGCCCGGTGATGGTGTGTCCACGCTGGCTGAGGCCCGGGGGTGGGTCGGCCCCCGGAGCACCCTGCGTGCCCGGGCCGTGACGAAGAGGTGAACACACCGGCGAGCTCAGCAACTGTGGCACAAGGTCCTGTGTGGGCAGGACGGGTGTGGATGTGGGTAAATGTACTTGTTTCATGATGGGAAGTTGAAGGATCTCTTGCCTGATGGCTTGTATTTTTTTTCCTAAAGTAAGAGTTTGCTTAAGAGTGGATATAAGGGGGGGGGGGGGCCGCGGGGATCAAGTGTTTGAGAGCAAAAGGGACTTAAACAGTAGTTGCGGGGGAGGGTGACGAACAACCCGATAAAGGAAACCCCGTAAGCTGGCCAGGTTTGGAGCCCATTGAGTGTCAGTAAATGATAGCGGTGTCAGTCTGTCGTGCTGTGTGGATTTTGAAAACATCTTGCGAGCATTTCAGGTTCAAGTGTTAGGATAGCAGGTCGTTGGATAAGGACGTTCTTGGATGTGATGAAGGGACAGGTGGGGCAAGGGAATTTAGGGAAGAGTGTGAGGTTTTTGGACACATTCACAGAGCGAAGATGGAGTCTGACCGTAGAGTGAACCGCAGCTGGAGAAGAGGTGTCAGGGAGTAAGCAAGTAAGTAGGCAGACAGAATCAAGTTGAAACGAGCCTGAACTGTGTGGGTTAGGGCGTTCGGAGGTGAGAGAGTCCCCGGTGATTGTTAGAGGTTTGGGGTGTGGTCTCCGCAGTGGGTGGTAATTGTTTTGCTCGCCCCTCTCTGAGGGCTTCCCTTTAGGGGAGAGAAATTAAGGAGTAATGGCCGAGGAAACAAATGCTGTTTTATTGGAAACTTACAGTTATTAGTAAGTAAAATGAGGAAAAGCAGCGTTGGAACATCTGTGGCTTCGAGTCAGGGCTTGAGTGGGACTTGCTGTCTGGCCTCTGAGCGGAGTCTGAGGCGGCCCAGTGAAGTAGCCTTGCTGAGGCAGAGGTGAGCAGAGATGGGCGTCGTTTAGTATAGCGGCCCTCTGCCTCTGACGGGGGAGGGGGGGCACCCGTGAGCCTTTTCAGGTTGGGTGGGGCTGGGGAGAAGGGGTGAGTGTTTACTCCTCGACGGAGAGAAGCCGAAATCTGGGAAGGAGAGGGTGTCCATCTGTTCATCGTGTGACAAGGTCCAGGATGTGCGTGTGGAAGTAAATGACTGGAATAAGAGAGGAGGTGGAAGACAGAGGTCACTGGTGGAAAGGCAGCCAAGCAGAGAGCTCGAAGGGTTTGCTGCTCACCCGTGTGGAGTTTGAACTCCCCCAGGACTGTGGAACGCTGGGGGTGGAGGAGACAGGCGGGGGCCAAGCTGAGTACGAATGTGGGAACACGACCAGAAGGTAGGTGTGTGACCACCTTGGCAGGCGGAGTGGCTGAAAGGCGGCCTTGAGGGGGTGCCCCCACCCTTGCAGCCCTTGTGAGTGGGGAATGAGCACCCCACCCGAACGGGCCGTGAGGACAGCCAGACCCCAGGGGCTAGTGGGATTTTGGTCTGAGTAAGGAGGTGCAGATCTGTTCCTTGAAGAGCCCGGATCCGTGGGGCCTCGCAGAGGGCGCGGCAGGGAAGGTTCAGAGAAAGAACAGGAGCGCTAGGGCGTGGTCACAGCTTTCCAGGGATGAGACCGGCGAGGGTGGGTGGTGACGGTGAGGAAGAGTTGGTTGAATTCCTGGGTCTCCTGTGCTACTCAGAAGTCACGGGCTTGTGCGTCCCTGGGGATGTCGTTGGGGTGCAGATTCAGACTCCACAGTCCCGCCGTGGGCACTGTCCTGGGATTCCGGTAGGCTGCAGAGATGCTCCTGGTCCGTGGAGTGCTCGTCGAGCAGGCTCTCAGACCACTGCCTCTGAAGTGGCTCAGGAGGGAGCTTCTCCAGCTGTGACACTTGGCGGGGGGTGTGGAGGGGCATCTGGCAGCATGGACCAGGTGGCGGGGGGGGGGAGAATCTGCGCTGGAAGAGGGAGTGAGGATGCCGGATGGCAGCCTGTGGGGTGTGGGGAGCCACAGAGTGTGCACCTTTACGTCTTCGGGAGCAGATCGCTGCGTGCCGCTACCCTGGCTGTGCTGGCTTCAGGGTGCGCTTTGTTCCAGCCTGACGCTGCGTGCTGCTGGGCCTCGGCTTCAAACCGAGCTCCTTACCTTGCCCGAGATCCCGTGGCTGACCAGTAGTAGCCTCAGAGTTCTATTGCATACCGCTCCAATTCAGAGTGATAAAATATAATACAATCTTGGTGTGTTACAGTGTTCCATGTGGTCATTCAGTGCATTTAGGTAGTTGGGGGCTTTCTTGGTAAACCTGACAACTGCTCGACGTAGAACATTTGGAAGACACAGAAAAGTAATGAAAAGATGACAGTTATTCAAATAACTTAATATTGGCCTTTTTCATTTTTCCTTTTTTTTTTGTTTTGCCTGTAATATTAGATGTGCAGTTTTCTATCCTATGTTCTCAAATTCTAAGCATTTTTTATTTAATTCTTCAAGATCATTTCGAGTGGCTGCAGAATATCTTCCCCATCTGGCCGTACATCATTCCTCTGACTCTCTCTCTGTTTTGAGGAAGAAAGACCATTTTCTGGGGTGTTTTCCAGAGTTTTGACCATTTTTGTGCCTAAAACATTTTCCAGATTTATGAGTAATTACTGAAGAGAGATTCTTTGAAATTGATTTACTGATTTAAAGAGTAGGATCCTCTTTTAGGATCCCTAATAACACATATATTACTATTATTTTAATGAAAAAGTTATGTAAGTAGGAGTACATGTTCTTAGTGTTTGAACTTCCTTGTTTATCACAGCTTGACTAGCTTTGAGTATCACTTAAAAATATTTGCTAATTTGACAGGTGAATGATGATCTCATTGGCTTAATTTTCATTTTCTTTATTAGTGAAATTCAGTATCTTTTTTGTAAGTTTAGCCATTTTTATATTTTGTAAGATCATCTGTCCTTTATCAATTTATCTTTTTGAATCTTAGTGGTTTTTACAACTTATCTTTAGTAATATAGTATTTTTCAGTTAGTGATGATTTTTTTTTTTTTTTTAAGTTTATTTATTTGGAGAGAGAGAGAGCAAGCAGGGGAGGGGCAGAGAGAAGAGGAGACAGAATCCCAAGCAGGCTCTGCTCTGGCAATGCAGGCCTAATGCGGGGCTCAAACTCACGAACTGTGAGATCATGACCTGAGCTGAAGTCAGGAGTCAGACGCTTAACTGAGCCATTCAGTCACCCAGTTAGTGATGATTTTTGAAATGAAGTTTAAAATATTCTGTTAGGTTTGTCAGTCTTTGTTTCTATGTTTCTGTTTATCTCTTCACTAAAGAAAGTCATTCCTAGGTTGTTTATTAAATGTTAGGTACATCACTGTAGATATATGGGGGGAAAGTTAGGCTGGAACTATGTGTCATTCATTACATCAAAGTTAAATCTAGATGGCTCAGAGATTTAAATGCAAGAAAGAAAACGTGAAATTTCTAGTATGTGTATGAAAAAATTTTTTACTAAGTATCACGATACCTAGAAACCACTAAAAATGGAAATTTAAGTATTCAGAAATCCAACTTCTACATAATTTAAAGAACAAAATATACTAGAAACAAAGTGAAGACAAACTTCAAATTCAGGGAAAAAATACTTATAATAACTTCTTTCTTATTAAAAAAAAACCTCCTAAAAATCAATAATGTAATGGAAACTAATAGTCCAAAGCAGGGGAAAAAATGGGAGCATATGTGAACAAATAGCACAGAGAAACTGGACTTTTAGGCATCATTTGAACATATGAAAAGCTGCTCATAATCAGAAATATAAATTAAAACCTTGGCTTTTGATTTTTTAGGTGGCTACTACATTTAAAAAATTTTTAATTTAAAAATTTTCTGAATTTAGGGGCACCTGGGTGGCTGAGCTGGTTGAGCGTCCGACTTCGGCTCAGGTCATGATCTTGTGGTCAGTGGGTTCGAGCCCTGTGGTGGGCTCTGTGCTGACAGCTCAGAGCCTGGAGCCTGCTTGGGATTCTGTGTCCCCTCCTCTGCTCGTGCTCTGTCTCACTCAATAATAAATAAATATTAAAATTTAAAAAATTTTCCAAATTTAGTTTTAATTGAAATATGTAGTTGACATCCAATATTGTGTTAGTTTCAGGTATGTAACAGTGATTTGACAATTATGTATAGTACAGTACACTTAGCACAAATTGTGTAGCTACCATCTGTCACCATACGGAGTTATTACAGTATTAGTGGCGATAGTCTGTGCTCTATTTTTCATCCCATGACTTATTTATTTTATAACTGGAAGTTTGTACCTGTTAGTCCCCTTTGCCTATTTCACCCATCCCTCTACCCCCTCCCCTTGGTAACCACCAGTTTGTTCTCTGTATGTGAGCCTGTTTCTGTTGGTTTGTTCATTGGTTTTTTAGATTCCACATATAAGTGAAATCGTATGGTATTTGTCTTTTTCAGGCTTACTTCACTTAATATAATACCCTCTAGGTGCATCCATGTTGTCCCAAATGGCAAGATGGCATTCTCTTTTAATGGCTGAGTAATATTCCATTCTGTATACCACATCTTCTTTATTCATCTATTGATGGGCACTTAGGTTGCCTCCATGTCTTGGCTATTTTGAATAAGGCTGCAGTAAATACAGGGCTGCATGTATCTCTTCAAATTAGTGTTCTCATTTTCTTTGGCTAAATATCCAGAAGTGGTATTACTGGATTGTATGATATTTGTATTTTTAATATTTTAAGACACTTTCATACTGTTTTCCATTACTCTTTTCCATAATGGCTGCACCAATTTACATTCCCACCAACAGTGCATAAGGGTTCCCTTTTCTCCACATTCTCACTAACACTTGTTATTCTTGTCTTTGTGATACTAGCCGTTCTGACTGGCATAGGATGATATCATTGGGTTTTGATTTGCATTTCCCTGGTGATTAGTGATATTGAACACCTTTTCATGTGTCTGTTGGCCATCAGTGTGTTTTCTTTGGCAAACATATGCTCAGGTCCTCTGCCCATTTTTAAGCAGATTATTTGTGGGTTTTTTGGTGTTGAGTTTTCTTTATATGTTTTGGTTACTAGCCCCTTATTGGATATATCATTTGCAAATTTCTTCACCCATTCAGTAGGGTTGCCTTTTCATTTTGTTAATGATTGCTTTTGCTGTGCGTAAGCTTTATTTTTTAAGTTTATTTTGAGAAAGAGAGAGAGAGAGAGCGTGTGCGTGCACGCACGGGGAAGGGGCAGAGAGAGAATCTCAAGCAGGCTCCACACCAGTAGTGCTGAGCCTGATGAGATCATTACCTCAGCTGAAACCAAGAATCAGATGCTTAACCAACTGAGCCATCCAGGTGCCCCTGTGCAAAAGCTTTTTGTTTTGATGTAGTCCCAATAGTTTATTCTTGCTTTTGTTTCCCTTGCCTGAGGAGACCGATCCAGACAAATATTACTAAGGCCAGCGTCCAAGAGTTTACTGTCTATGTTTCCTTTTAGAAGTTTTATGGTTTCCTATCTCACATTTAGATCTTTAATCCATTTTGAGTTTATTACACGCAAATTTTTGTGTATGGCTTAAGAAAATGGTACAGTTTCATTCTTTTGCACAAAGCTGTGCAGTTTCCCAGTACCATTTATTGAAGAGACTGTCTTTTTCCTGTTGTGTGTTCTTGTGTCCCTTGTCATAAATTAATTGCCCTTAAAAGTGTGAGTTTATTTATGGGTTCTGTATTCTGTTCCATTGAACTGTGCATCTGTGTTACCATACTGTTTTGATTACTGGAGCTTTGTAATGTAGTTTGAAATCTGGGATTGTGATACTTCTAGCTTTATTCATCTTTCTCAAGTTTGCCTAGGCTGTTTGGGGTTTTTGTTGGTTCCATGTGTTTTAGTGGGATTTGTTTTAGTTCTATGAAAAATACTATTGGATATAGGATTACATTGAATCCTATATCCAATAGTATTTTTACAGTGGTTTTAGTGGCTTTGGGAAGTATAGACATTTTAACAATATTCTTCTAATCAGTAAGCATGGACTATCTATCTTCCCATTTATTTGTGTCGTCTCAGTGTCTTACAGTTTTCAGCGTACAGGTTTTTCACCTTACGTGAGTTTCTGTTCAACCTGTTGAATATGCAAAGATCCAAAAGTTTGGTAGGTACTCTTGGCCAGTTACATAAACTGGTAAAATTTCTATGGAAAGCCGTTTGGCAAAATCACAACTTAAGTGCAGATAACTTTTGACGACTTCCACTTCTTGTAATGTATCGTACAAGTATATTCCCACTGTATGCAAAGATGAGTGTTTCAGGATGTTTACTGTTGTAATATTTGACTACAAAAGACTAGAAACAGCTAGATGTTGATGGAGACTTGGTTAACTCATGGGACATTCATTCACTGGAATACCGTGTGGCCTTATTGAAAAAGAACAATGGAGAGCAAGAGCAAGGTGAGAACAGCTAGTAGAATGTCGCCGTTTTAAAGGATATGTACATGTTTGTGTGCACAGATTATCTCTGAAAAATAAGCAATAAAATAGCAGAGAGGCTTGCGTCTAGGGAAGAAGAGGGGCTCTGGCAATAGGAATGAGACTGGCTGGTCACTTGGTAACCTTTGAGTTTGGGCCACATATATTCACTTATTTAAAAAAGCTTGAGGCTATCCATCTTTTGAAACACGATCAGTGTACTTTTTGTGTATGTGATAGTTTCTCTTATTGTTCCTTTCATCAGTTTGGATTTATATTGTTAAACCAAGTGAAGTCAGGATCTAAATCTATTTTTCTTTCCAAACAGTGAATTGATTCTTTCCTATATTACTGATTTCCTTCATTCTTAGGTATGTAACCTGTTCATGGATTTTTCCTTGCGACAATCTCATTCTTGTTCCAGGATCACTTTTTAATTATTAGAATTTTATAGTTTGTTCGTAGCTGATAGATCTGGTTTTCCTCCCCCGGTACTATTTCTGAAATACTCTCCCACGTTCTCAGGTATTTATTATTCAGCTTAATCTGTTACTTTAAAACTTAATGCATGTGTGCTCTGGGAGCTATGCTAAACTATGGTTCAAGTCTCAGGAATATGAGTGTCTAGGTTCTTTGTAGGACTTGACTTTTAAAGAGTGATCATCAGTTCCTGTCCTCTTTTCCCCCTGCCCCTCCTGAACAAGAAAGTCATAAAGCCACTCAGTGGAACAGAGCAAGGCAGTCAGCAGCAGTGGTTTTAGGGGGTGTGCCCTAATGGACTAGCAAAGGGACCCCAAGTGGAAGGAGGAGTCATTCAGTCATGGGGATGGTGCTGGGAGGCTGGCACAGTGTGTCAGAGGGCGTGCACCTGAGAGGCGGCTGGCAGGGCATTCGGGCTCTGCTGGCATCAGGAGGGCACGTACACGGGAGGTGGGTAGGGCAACAGTGGGAAAGCATTACCACGGGGAGTTGACCTAATTAGTATGTTAAGAATAGTGAGGACCAAGTGTCTCTCTGTTGGAGAAGGGAGTTACACTATAGAGAAGAAGAAAACTAGAATGAACCCTGGAGTGTCTGATTGGAATTAAAGATATTGGGTGTATCATGATTTGGGGTATACATAGGAAGATACAGAAATACGGTTGTGTGTGTATTTCCCTGGCTCAGTTTATTGAAAGGGTTCTGGGGGCACCTGGGTGGCTCGACAGTTAAGCATCTGGCTCAGGTCATGATCTCCCTGTTTGTAGGTTCAAGCCCCACCCACGTCGGTCTCTGTGCCGACAGTGTGGAGCCTGCTTGGTTTTCTCTCTCTCCCTATCTCTGCCCCTCCCCAACTCGTGACTCCTTTGTGCTCCTCTCACAGTAAATAAATAAACATATAAAAAGAAGAAAGGAAAGAAAGAAAGGGTCTGGAAGCAGCCGTAGCCTGTAGCAGTGGGAATACCTGGTGTCCCGAGCTTGACTTACGATACCATTCTCCACCAGGGAGCACAACTAGGGCTCCTTGGAGAAAAAGCCGATTGCAGGGCCAGGGCAGGAAAAGTACAAGATGAGCCTCTTGTACCCAAAAGCAAGGAAGTGCTCAAAGAATTAAGTGGTTTGGTCAAAAGGACACAGAAGCCAGTTTGAAGGGGCTCCTAGTGGTCAGATCTGGAGCAAATCGAACATCTAAATAAATAAAACAGTAATATTGAATAAAATAGGAAACCATGAGTCCGTGTTAATGTAAATAATAAATGAATAGATTGAACATTTGAGGATATTTACAGTATCAAAGTCCTTTCCCACAAAATAATGCTTATTATTCATAAAGGGAGGAAGAGTGGCTTTAGAGTGGAGAAACCTGACAGATACCACTTTAATCCCTAACTTGAACTTGATGAGTGAGGGGGTCAGTCAGAATTAGCACACAGTAGGCTGTAGCAAAAGAACACAGCCTAGCCCTGTTACATTCCTGCTGTGAGGAAACATCAGACAGACCCACATCGGGACCATTCCACAAACTACAGGGCCTGACCTCTTAACACCATGATGAGCTGTGGTGTCAGCTGGGCCTTTGTGGTGAAAAGGACACTTAGGAATTAGCTGGCAGAACTTAAATGGGGTCTGAGGATTAGGTATTAACTTTTCAGTGTTAGTGTCCTGATATGATTGCAGTAGGGATGTCTTTGTAGGAAATGCTAATGTCTTGCCGGGTGTTGGGGTGTCAGAGAGGAGTTATTTATGGTTCAGAAATAGATGTTTTACCATATTTGCAACTTTTCTATAAGGTGGAGATTTTCAGAGGAGAAAAACTACGAAGGAGCCACTTTTAGAAATTTGGCTCGTGGCCAAGATGACAATTAAGAAGTGTATGTTTGACTCCTTATTACAGCTTTTAGGGTTCTCCTCAGTGATAATCACAGAGGCGTGTGTGTGTGTGTGTGTGTGTAAGTCCTTTATAAAGGTGCTATTGAAGCTGTTCGTGTAGAATGTAAAGGAAGGTGTGATGCCAAAAGTCTCAAATTGCCCTTTCTCCAAATTTGGTCACTAGAAATAACCTTCATTAAAAATCTTACATAACTTTTCAGAAATTTTCTGTGCACGTACATAACTTTGATTTTATGTATTTGTGTGTATTTCCTACACTGTGCAAATTGAATTATCCTATACAGACTTTTCTGCCACTTAATCTTTTCATTAAATATACATACATGTACACATTAGTACATGTAAAAAGACTGCTGCCTTTTTATTTGCTACATAATCCATTTTTAGTTGTATCATAACTAATCATTATGTTTTATGGCCATTTGGAGTCTGAATATTTTTAAACTGCTACAACCAGTATTACAGGGAATGTCCACATATGTTTCTTAACACATTTGATACATTTATCTGTAAGAGAAATTTCTAGAATTGAAGTTGGTCATAAGTTATACATTTTTTTAATAAGTGATGTTTCTAAATTCTAAGGAGGTAGCAACGTTGTACACCCCAGAAGCCTTCCTTATGTTTGTATCTCTACAACCACACAGCAGACATACACTCTCAATCTCTCATCTTTGCTAGTCTCAGAGAGGAAGACTTTCTCATTTTAGTCTGTAGTTGAGTCTGTATTTAGTCCGTATGTGCACTTTCTTGTGAATGGTTTTTTCAGTCCTCCCCACTTTTTATTGGTCTTGCTGATTTGTAAGAGTTATTTGTTAAAGGACCCGTTTGTTGCTACTTCTTGACCGTGTAGACAGTTTAATTTTTTTTAGATAGTCAGATTTATCAATCTTTTCTCTAATGGTTTCAGAGTTTTATATCCTGCTTGGAAAGATTTTCCTCTTCAAAAATTTTATTTTTAAAAATGGCTTATTGTCTAATATTTCCCTTAAAAATGTTTTGATTTCTGTGGCTAGCTTGTGGTCTCAACAGCATTATTGATAGGCTGTCAGGGCACCTCATTCTCAGTTTGTGAATTTGTGAATTTTAGATTAGGATGATTATCATTCATGTGATTTAAGAAAGGTAGCGATGATAAAGGAAGGGGGGATTGTAAGTGAGAAATAGGAAATGAGTTTATAAGAGAAGTAGAGATTGGGTTGGCACAGGACACTGCATAAATACCATTCCAGCTACACTGTATGTTAGGAAAATGAAAACATGCCACTGAAATGTACACTGGGATTGGGTAATTTGTCGTGTCCGTATATAATCTTGTTTTTCTAATTTAATATGTTAGCTTCTAGCCAGTTAGATTTGGAAACAAACATAGGTGTAATTGCTGTCTTGTGGTTATGCGTTGCTGAACCTTGACTTCAGTCTGTATTCTGACTTCAAGCCTGTGCCTTTCTCTCCGGTTTGGCTTAAATGTACAGCACCGTGTTCCCACAGCAGACATGCGGTTGATTTTTGGACTGGTAGTCGGTGTCCAAGCTGTCTCTCGGGACTCAAGTCTTGAATTAAAGGTGTGTCTGTCTGTCTTTGGACCATTTGGTTTGTGAAAGTAAATGGGTCATAGGTTCTACCACTGCCCTCGGGTCTTGGTCCCCAGTCTCAAGTAATGTGTGCAGAGCTGGGGATTTAGATCAGCTCCTCACTTCGTTTGTCTTCCATCTCTTCATTTCTCGTTTGTCTTCCTATTGAATATTTATTTCCACATCTGCATACCAAGAAGCAGTTTTGCCTAATGTACAAGGTGACTTTGGTCTGCAAGGGTCATCTCTTGATAAGGTATTTAATGACTTGACACTTAATCTGAATGACAGGTCAGGAACCTTGGGGAGAAATTTAAGAATTTTAAATGAGTATTTAAAGTGTTCAAAAGTAATGGAAGTGGATTTGTACGTTGAGTAGGGTGACGGCTTTGTGTGCTGCGTGAGTGTCATAACCTTGATGAACTAGTAGCATTCCCTCTGAGGAAAATGACGTTCGAAGGCTAAGTAACTTATTTAGAGTAGATCAGCTTTTATGTGGTGGAGCTGGTATCCAGATCCTTGAGGAAACTTTCCATTAGTTTCTGTGATGTAACTATACCCCTTATTGCAAGGTCCCTTTTGTAGAGAAGACTTGAGTTTGAATCTTTTAATTACGCTAGTAAAAGGTGAGGAAAGCTGATTTTCAAAGATAACAGCTTAGAATCATGGGAAGGATACACAGTGGAGTGAATCATCAGCTAGTCAGGCCTTGGGATGTAGTAATACTTGTTTGACCAGACACTGCGTTCCATAGTTTCCAGGACTCCTAGCACCCCAGCTCTTAGGTTCAGAGTGTGGGAAGGCTCCTCCATGTACAGCCGTGTGATGAAAAGGAACGCCTGTGAAGAAGAGTAAAGGAATTGCAGTTCTTATCTGGCAGAAAGATAGCTATTGGACCACTTGGACAAAAGGCTGAAGTAACTTTTTTTTTTTTATTGCCAGAAGTGAAACCAGGCCACTAGATTATAGAAAATTAAAAAGAAGCCCATTTACCAGATTTTTGCAAATAAGTTTAACTTTTATTCACTTCTTCCTATGGGAAATACATTAGAAAATAATATTCTTTTCCTCAGAAAAAAGTATTTTTTGTTTATTTTGAGAGAGCGCATGCACACGTGCAAGCAGGGGAGGGGCAGAGAGGGGGAGAGAGAATCCCAAGCAGGCCCTGCACTGTCAGCTTAGAGCACTTGGGGCTCGAACTCACGAACCGTGAGATCATAACCTGAGCCAAAACCAAGAGTCGGACGCTTAACCGAGTGAGCCACCCAAGCGCCCCCGATATACTTATAATGCCTGAATTAAACCGCCACATAAATTTGCCTTACAGTCTAAACTGAGACTCTTGTGGGTTTATATTACGTGAAATTAACACCTCTCTTTTCTTTTATGTGCAGGCAGCTATTTTCAACTTCATCCCAAGCTTTTCTACAGAGTCAGAAAGTGCACAGCTTCTTTCAGTCCATATCACCAGACCCTCTGCACAGCCTCAGTAAGCGTCTTCTCCTCTCTAGAAATCGGATGTGTTCTTGCTTAGCGTTCCTGTTTCACTGTGCTGCCTTGTATGGGGCTGGCAGTTGAGGAATAGCGGCCTACGATTAAGAAACGTGTAGTTTTCAGTGAAATTGACGCTGCAGTTTTACAGAAAATAGCGTGTCAAAGCTAAAGTCACAAAACAGACTGATTGCAAGGGAAAGGCCAGCTGTCTCCATCTCGTGGACATACTGGGTCCTCCAGGGCCTTGTCACACCTGGTGTACAGGCTGCGGAGGTGCTGCCCTGCCGGGCACGGGGGGTGTCACCTCTTAGAATCTGCCTTTCCTCCCGGGTCCCGTGTTCCCGTGTTCCCGTGTTCCCGTGTTCCCGTAGTGACCTCCGCAGCCTCCCTGGCTGGAAACCGGGCGTTACTCTTTCCACTTTTCCTCTTCACATTCAGTCATTTACAGGCCAAGCCACGCCGGACAGGGGGTGCCTTCCTTTCTGCCCCTCCTTACCAGTCCGTTGTGGGCTGTTAAGCCTTTCTTCCATGCACACCTTGCACAAAGCCTCCTCACTCATGTCTCCAGTTCTGGTTTCTCACTTGACTTTAACCTACTCCAGGATTACCTCAGAGATCAGTTGGTTAATCCCCTCTTCAAAACCTTGAAAGTTTGGTTTGAAATTCAAGCCCTGCCCTGAGCCTCCTTGTGCCTCATTGCTAATCTCTCAGGCTCTGGCTGCTTGAAGGCTTGGCATCTACTCAGTATACCTGCCATTTCCTGTCCCAGTGTCTTGGCTCATTCTGCACCTGAACTTTTAAATGTCCTTCCTTTTGGCACAGCCTGTTAAAATCACACCTGTTTTAAGACCCAACTGAAATATTACCTCCTGAAGATTTCCCCCACTTTTTTCCTTCTGTTCCTGTAAGTTGCTTTTGCCCTCGTGTTTCATCCTTCCTCACAGTCAGCCTTATGTGTGCTTCTATGCACATCTATCTCAACTGCCTTTTTAAACAAATATTTTGCCAGGAACATTGATGTGGGCTTTAGGAGAATGTGCTAACTTAAAGCACAGCCATTATGGCAAGTGGCTGTTTATTTTTTTAACCTTTCCTTCTGCTATCTACAAAGTCCTATTTTCTTGTACCTAAAGAGGAAAGAAAATGCATATTTGCTCATTTTGAGGTGGAATAAAGAGAATTTAGAAAAAGTAATATGATTGGATATGATAACGGGTTAACCTTTAAAGTTTCTCTCTCTCTCTCTTGTGTGTGTGTGGGGGGGGTGAGGGTGGGAGATTCTTGATGACTAGTTGATGAGACGAGATGAGTGACTCCACGGTTAAATTTCTGTCTGAACAGTGACAGTAGCTGGTTGTTTTTTAAGGAGAATCCTAATCACCCTGGAGCTGTATAGATCTAACAGTCAGTGCTTTCTTCTGCTTGAACCGAGTGGAAGTACTTTTTAAGGAATATCTATAAATAGCGTTTGTTTAACACATGCCGAAAACACAAAGTTAAACTTTTAATTCCGATTTTAACAGGCGACCCAGGAAAACTGGCCCAAGTGAGTAGCGCATATATAAGTAAGAGAAAACTCATCACGAGAGCTTTACAGTATTTAAATTACATGCATGGTGCTAAAGGGAGTAGTACATTGGAAGACCTCAAATTGTTGCAAAATTAAAATGTATTAAAGCACATGTTTTGGGAGTGTGGAAAATGTGGTCAGGATGTCCACATTGTTTCACCAGGGAACACACTGTTGTCAAAGTTCATTTGCACTTTTTTGAAAAAAATGACAGCTCTACCTTTTGTCCCCAGGGGTAGACAGTAGTACTTAGTCTGTGTCCTGACACTTGAGAAAACAAATGTTAACTCCTAGATGACTTCAGCATATCGCGCTCTGGAACCCCACCAGTCTGCACCTTACCTGAGGACTAGTCCGGGGCTTTCAGAATGTGCCCCGTGGGCCACTGCTCTGTAATAGAATAGAAACTCACGGCGGACACTTGAGAGGCTTTATAGCAGTTGGACATTGCCACACCTGCTTATATTTTATAAAAGGAATGCTTCACAACACACTAGAAATTTGCAAAGCCTTCCCACACCACCGATGTCTGAGAAGCACTAATCTAGCGCATCCCCTCCTATTGCGCGTGAGCCCCTGGGGCTGGCGGAGGTGAAGCCCCTTACTCCAGACCTGTGGTTTTCATGGGGAGAGCAGGCTCCCTGATTCAGGGTCCCCGCTCCCAGTCCAGTGTTCTGTGCTGTGTCACCTTGGTGTTGTAAAGGTCCTAACTAGTAGAAATGTTGTCTTTACCACTGACTCACCACTCTCCTCTTCTTGGGACAGAAGGAATCCTTCTGTGTGTTTTCTTTATTACCTTTTTCCTAAAAAGTTAATTGGTACTGAATACTTCCTGCAGATAACTTACAGTCCTCTCTGAAGACTTCTAAAATATTAGAACACTTAAAGGAAGACAGCTCAGAAGCTTCAAGTCAAGAAGAAGGTAAGTGTGGATTCACTGGAATAAGTCATTTTGCCTGATATAGGCACAAGGATAGGCAGACCATTAGAACAGATTAAGGAGCCAAGAAACAGACATATGGAAACTTGGAATGTGACAGGTGGCATTATAAATAAGTGAGGAAAAAATAGACTATTCAATAAATGATGTTGGCTGGCTTTCCAGTTGAAAAAATATTATATAATTAGATCCCTACTTACATCATGCACAAAAATTTCAAGTAAGTAACAAAAGATAAGTACATATAAACTTAATGTAGTATATAAAATGTAAAACTGAACTTTTAGATGTTAATAACCTGGGACAAGAAGGCTTTCTTGACAAAGCAGAACGTGACCATGGTGGAGATCTTTTTTCTAAAATAGAACTGAACTTGTAGCCAAAAAACAGGCAGTTAGAAGATATTTACAGGCTATTCACAGTTGAAGAAAGACTATATCCAGACAATAGAAATATTCGTCCAAAAACTCAGAGCATCAGTCTAATTGACAGTAAGGACAAAAGATAAAGATAGTTAATTCATGGAAGAGGAAATGTGAATGGCAATTAGGCAGTGTTTAGCCTCACGAGTAGTCTGAAAAATGCACACTGTAAAAACGAGATATCATTTCATGCTCCCCGAATTGGTAAAACATTTTCAAGTCTGACATTACCAGGAGTATGAAGTAATGGGAGCTCTGATCCGCTGCGGATGGGAACATAAATTGGTACAACTCATTTGGACAGAAATTTGACACTGTGTAGTGAGGTTGGAAGTAATTAATTTCATGCCACCGCCCAGCACTTCTGCTGCTATGAAAATTGTCCGTGTGTTCAGGGGATGGAGACTGAAGTCCTCACAGCAGCCTTGTGTGTAATAGCAAATACCTGGGTGTCACCCGGGTGCGGTGAATCTTAATAAAAACACGCAGTAGAATACTTCAGCTAGTTTATCTCTGTAGAGGGAGGAAGTCAAGTGGAATGGAGAAAGGCCTTCGGATGTTTCTGTGATACATTTTGTTTCTTAATGAAAAGAGGCAAACATAGTTGACCCTTGAACAACAGAGCGGTAAGGGGCGCTGCCCCCCTTGCGGTCGAAAATCCATGTATAACTTCTGACTCCCCCAAAACGTAACTATACTAGCCTGCTGTTTGATCAGAAGCCTTACCAAAAATGTAAACAGTTAACACATAGTTTGTATTTTAGATGTATCATGACACTGTATTATAATAAAGTAAGCAAGACAAAAGAAAATGTTAAGAAAATCGTTTACATTACAGTAGTACTGTAGCCGGTTTTTGAAAAGTTGCCCCTTTAAAGAGTTTTCTGTGAAAAGTGCTTAGAAGCATTCTGCATGGTCTGGTGATCCTGTCACCGTCACATAAATTAGTTGCGTCATCCCCTTGGATTTTTGGCAGCAACATTTGGTATAATAATTGTTTCTTCCTCTACCGTAGATGTGTTACAGCACACCATAATCCACAAGAAACACACCGGCAAGAGTCCCCTTGTGAAGTACGTATCTAATTCCTAAAACAATGTCTTTGTACGTTTGGAATTCACTGTGTCACATTTACTTTAATCACTGAGACGTTTGCCTAGAAGTCTGCTGTTTTACTGTTTGTTTGTTATTTGTCCAGCCTTTTCTGTGTCATCTTCCTTTTCTTTCCTTTCTTGCTGTAAGGCGGTTTTATTCTGTTTTTCCGTTCTGTTAACTTTGAGAGTTAGGTAATGTTTTCGATTCTTCTAGTGGTAACGAGGGGTCATGAGATTGTATTCTGCATCTTGGACTCTCTAAGGTCTGGTACTAATGGTGCTTGCAGCACTTCCCCTGTGAGGACCTTTATTCGCTGTTATTTCACTTACCCCTCCCACCTTACAAATTGTGGTTGTCCTGTACGTTATTCTCCCTGTAGTTTAGATCTTGTGAAACCTACCTTCACCTGTCACTTGGATTCTGCCGTTCCACTGCCTTCATTCTTTCCCATGTGTCTTAGCGTCCGTCCATGATTGTTTCCTTCCTGCTGAAGGACTGCAGTAGTTCCTGTAGCTCTGTCTGCCATTGATGCATTTACTTTGTTTTTACCTGGGGGAAAAAAAAAATGTTTATTTTGCCTGCACTTTTCCTGGATGTAGGATTCTAGGTTGGCAGTGACTTTCTGCAAGTGCTTTGAAAGTCAAGTTTTTACTGTCTTCCTGTTTAATGCCTTTGGTCCCTCGCATGATAGCCTCAGCCCGGCTCTAGGACCCTCTGCAAGTTTCCCCTGTCCCACCCAAGCTGTAAGACTTTCCACCTTCTGCCTCGGGGCCCTGGCTGATTCTGGGGACCTGGTTGGCACTCAGACCAGCATAGTCCAGAAATGCAAGTTAATTTGCCCAGGGGGTCAGCACTCAACTGATGGGGGGGCTCCAGCTTCCTGTCCTTTGGATAGATAATTCTGGGAGGTCCCAGCTGGTTTGAGCCTCTGTTGTTATGTTGGCAACCTCAGTAATGGACCCTTACAAGTTGGTTTTTCCTCTTTTCCTCTTTCATTCTGCACACTTTTTGTTTTGCTTCCTGAGCTCGCCTCCCCTATCAACCATGCCACCCCAGATTCTCCTTCTGGGGAGAACTAACAAAGACATCTGGCATTCATTGTTTCAGCCTTGTTGCTCTTTGGAAGTGGATGTGCTTTTCACAGCCTGATTGCTTTTTAAGATTTTCTCATCTGGTTTTGAGCACTTTTCTAAGATACTGTTTGTGGCTGTCTTTGAATGAATTTCACTTCTTAAGCCTGAAGCCTGATACCTTTTGATTTTAGAGAAGACCAGGCCACTACCTTTTCAGATACTGCTTCCACCTGATTCTGTTGTTTTCTCTTCTGAGACCTGGGGTACTTCGTGTGTTAGACTTTCCACCAGGCCCTGTGTGTCTCCTAAGCTTTTCTGTGTTCTCTGTATTTTCTTCTTCTCCAGCTTCAGTCTAGTTTCTTCTGGCCAAAGTTCCTCCTTACTGACTTTGTGTGTCTGCTTCTATCCATTGAGTTCTTTAATTTTTTTTTTTTTTTAATGTTTATTCCTTTTTGAGAGACAGAGCATAAGCAGGGGAGGGTCAGAGAGAGAGGGAGACACAGAATCGGAAGCAGGCTCCAGGCTCTGAGCTGTCAGCATAGAGCCTGATGCGGGGCTCGAACTCAAGAACCATGAAATCATGACCTGAGCTGAAGTCGAACACTCAACCGACTGAGCCACCCAGGCACCCCACTATCCGTTGAGTTCTTAATTTCAGTTTCTTTCACAGTTCCAGAATTTAAGTGTGGTTCTTGTTTGTATTTCTCGGGACCTTCCCCAAATTTCCCATCTTCTTGTAGTCACCTATTAAACACTGTTATTTTAAAGGCCATGTCCAGTAACTTCTGTCTCTGGATTCTCTTGGAGTCTGTTTCCGATGTCTGTTTCTTGTGTTTTTCAGTCACATTGCCCTGTCCTTTGACATGCCTTAGATATACACAGTACTTAGCTATCCTCTCAAGATCGGGGTCACGCTCCAGCCGTGAGTGGCACAAGGTGACCATATATAGTGTCTGAAGACAACTTGCACTTGTTACTGATTTCCTTAGAGACAGGTGTTATTTATTAGATAAGATAGCTGTGTGATAATTTATTCTCATAGTATCCTTTTTTTTCTTAGAGATATCACTAGGCATTCTTTAAAAAACATACACACACGTACATACGCTGAACAAAGGGTTACTATAGCTTCTTCATTATATGAGACAGTATAGGTTTGAGTACTGAGGACAGATTCTCACACCTTACCAACTTCTTCTGATAGCACCATTGGTACAAGTTGTTCTCCGTTGGATGGGCTCACCGTGCAATATTCCGAACAGAACGGAATTGTGGATTGGAGAAAGCAGAGCTGCCCCGCCGTTCAGCACCCGGAGCACTGTGTGGCCTTAGCTGACCAGGTATTGGAGGGTTTTGTTCTTGTCTCCATGCATTGCTGCTCTACAAGAGTTGAGTTCTCTTAAGTATTATTATGTCAGATAGTATAGCTGTTAGACTTTCAACTTAATTGGAATACACGGTCTAAACTCTTCTGACACCTAAAAAAATATCTTGAGATTGCCTTTATTGCCCAGAAAAGGAGTACATTTTAATGCGAATCTTATAATGTTTATTCTAACTAGGGCTACGTCAAATGGTTCTGCCAGATTTTTTGCTTTTGGAAGAATTATTCACATTTCAGTCACTATCTTGCTGTTGGTGTTGTGAATTTTGAGCCTGACCGTCCCTCATGAGAAGTTGGATGTAATGTAATGTAATTAGGAAATTACATTGTAATTTAGGAATGTAATTACGAAATATTTGCTTTCTCCAGAGTTGGTGTAATCAGAGCGCAGAATGCTCGCAAGCACCATAGATGCAGGGGAAGGCTTACTGGTGAGGCTATGGAGAGAGCCACCTTCTTTTCAGAAAATATATTCGTTAACTGATGTTTATTTCTGGTCAGCACTCAGCTCCAAATGTTAACCTTTACTGGAATGTGGTTTTACAAACGAAATGTTTTGAGAAGTTGTATGTTACCTTAGTCATACTTAATGGCCTGTTTTCAGAGTCTATTCAGTTATACCTTTACTAGATCTCTCTACTTCAGCGCCTACACCTTTTCTTCTTAAAGTCGATAAAACTGTTGTACTTCAGAAGAACACTGTTGAACGTGTAAGCAAATGCCAGTTACTTGTATGTTTTATTTTGTGCTCAGAAGAAAGAATACGGGGCCATTTGAAAAGCAAAATTCAAAAATAGGTATTTTTCTTAGATTAATGTTTGATAGGAGAATAGAAGGATATCTACATGAGTGTGGGTTAGTTTTAGTCTGATTTCTTTTTATTCTTTCCATTAGCATTCAACTGAAAAACGAAGCTTATCTTCAATAAATAAGAAGAAAGGAAAGCCACAAATAGAAAAGTAGGTTCAATTTGATGTTTCCAGTAATAGGAATTGGTAAGAAAGGCAACATGTAGGCTTTGACTATGGGCATGCTTTGTTTATATAGAATAAATAGTATTTTCATTACATTTTTATTTCTAGGCCTGATTTTTTTAATTCAAAATAGTCAGCAAATGCAGATGATCAAAATAAAGCTATTGTCAAAATATATTCAGTTTGGAGGGGCAAAACTCTCCGAACTGTACTCTAAAGGGCGAATCTTGCATTTAGATTATACCTTATTAAAAATTTTGTTACTATAAAAAACAGAATTTTAGTAATACTATCTATTGTGTTCTCTAGAGAGCCTTATAAAAAAAATGTCAGTAACATGTATATTTTGGGTTTAGGGAGAAAATTAAGAAAACTGACAACAGATTGAATAGTAGAATAAATGGTATCAGACTCTCAACTTCCCAGCATGCCCATGGTGGTTCTGTGAAAGGTAAGAAAGTTTGTTTTTCTTTCAAATACCCATCACCTACATGTATTTGTCATGATACCTGTTTTAGTAGCTGTTGAGCTGTGGTGTCAGATCCTGAAATTATACTGTTAACCTTGCACGGACGGGAATAGCAGTTTCTGAATTAAACCATTCTGAAGTATTAATGGAACTGATTTAGGAAGTCGGAAGCAGCCATAGAGGCGAACCTTTCCTTTGCCACAGTTGTGCTTCCCCACCGTTTCCTTCCTCCGCAGGCCACGGGCTCCTCACTTGTCCACTTCTCGAGCCTGTCCCTGCTCCAGAGCACAGGTCCGAGCAGCTGGGGGATCCTTTCAGCCCTCATGGAAGCCTGTCCCTGTCCTTGTGTAAAGTCGTTTTTAGAATCTTGTTGACGTTTTCATGTTTTAATGACTGTCCTCTGTGGGCTTTTACGGAGTTCTAGGGGAATGCAGACACTCAGATTTTTATTGTACTAGATTTGTATAGTTTCCATTTACCTGCTTTTAAGTCTTCTTCATTTTCAGGTTTTGTATTCATTTGAGAAGTGTCCTTTCTGCTGGTTCATTAATAACTTTTCTGTGTTACGTGTACCATTAATAGCAAAGACAAAAGAGAATAAGAGGCCCTAGACCCCTAGGAGTATGTTTTGTTCATGTGTGTACCTCCCACATTTGTTGATTGGACTGATTTCACAAATTAAGGATTTTTTTTTAATTTAAATTCTGTGCAAGTATTAGTACATTCACTTGTGATGATACCACATAAATAACCAGAATATATATATTTTTTAATGGAGTGTGTTTTTAAACCAGGTACTTATTCACAGACATTGAATATTGATACAGGAAATACGGTTACATTTTTCCTCTAAAATCAGCTGGCCAACTTACTGAATTAACTAACTGAACTGTCCTTGGGGAAAAAATGACATGGGGGAAAAAACACGTCGTTTATGAGTATATTGTAACACTTAACTATCTCTGAGGTTTCCTGTGGTGGTGGTGGCAGCTAAAAGGAGGAGGCAAAAAGCTAAAATAAGAATGGCAAAAGGTATCTGTCGGCGGATGGTTGAAAATTACTTGTGGCAGATCTCCCTGTCTCTGTTCTTCCTCCTTCCAGCTCACTTCCTGCACTGCCCGCATATTTATCTCCTAGGTCACATCCTAAATCGGATCATTCCCCAGTTGAAATTTCTGTCAAACGTATCCCACCCTCAGAAGATCGCTCTGTCTCTCGTCCCTCATGTGATTTGGGAACTATTGCTCACTGAAGAAGCCACAAGTCTTCTCTCCTCTTTAGCCTCATACTTGCAGAGAAGTTCTGTGGACTTTGATCTTAGACAAATGTGGGTTTGAGTCTTGTCCTCCAGTTTCATAAATGTGTGGCCTCTCTGCAGCCTACTTTCTCTCATTTCAGAGACAGGACTAATAACCTCCCGCTCTGGATTGTAAGGATTAAATATGGCAACATCTGAAAAGCACTTAACTAGTGCTGAGCACATAGGTGTTCAATAATTTAGTTCTTTTCCCTATTCTAAGTTAGAAGAAAACATACACTTGTAGGTTATTAAGAGCTTATAAATAGCATCCCAAACTCCAATTCCTTTTTCTCTTTATTTTCCAGTACTCTGAAAATACAACCTCAGGATTTCTTATTAAGATAAACCTTATTCTTTGTCATGAAGTGTGACTATAAATAAAATATACTTTGTACAGCTTTGCATTGATACCAGATGTAACTCAGATGTTTGCTGACTCCAATTTAAAACAACAACAACAACAAAAACCTCTGTTGATTAATTTCCTTTGGAAATACTAGGTTATAAAGAAGGAATTACCTTTAAGCATTCAGTAAACGTAAGATATATTTAAGGTTTTGTTTCTTTGTGGAACAAATCCTACATGTCATAAAGTAGTAGATAGTGTATTGGAGTTAAAAATGTCAGATCCGGGGCGCCTGGGTGGCTCAGTCGGTTAAGCGGCCGACTTCGGTTCAAGTCATGATCTCGCGGTCCGTGAGTTCGAGCCCCACGTCGGGCTCTGTGCTGATAGCTCAGAGCCTGGAGCCTGTTTCAGATTCTGTGTCTCCCTCTCTCTGACCCTCCCCTGTTCATGCTCTGTCTCTCCCTGTCTCAAAAATAAATAAAACATTAAAAAAATTTTTAAAAAAATGTCAGATCCTTCTGATTGGTAGGTTGTCTGGGTCTTAGTTTTAACTTTAAAATTTAACTTCTATCTTGAGTAATAAGACATTTGTATTGTTGAAAATTCTAAAAACACAGAAGGGACCAAAAGTCCCTCACTGCCTCCCTTCATGTTGTGTCCCCGAAAAACGGTGTGTTTCTTCCACCCCATTCATCTGTTGCTGATTGTGGCACCAAGAAGTTTGGGGGCAGTGAGATGGTTGACCTCTCAGTAATTCTTATGACAGATTTCAGTGACTTCAGAGTCTCCAGCTTCCTATAATAACCCACTGTGTTTCTGTCATCTCATGTATCTAAATGGTTCTTAAGTCTACCCAACTTCTCTTTGTTCATAAAGACTAATAACCAGGATTTGTATTGTTAGAATAGTGTTTAATATTGTAAGGTTTTGCTTTTCGTCTTCTTAATAACACGCACAACCTTTTACTCTTTGAGACGTGATAATAAACAAAAAGGTTTATGCTTCTATTTAAAAGGAGAGTGTGGGGGGGGCGCCTGGGTGGCTCAGTCAGTTAAGTGTCCGGCTCTCGACTTCAGCTCAGGTCACGATCTTGTGGTTCATGAGTTCGAGCCCCACGCCGGGCTCTGTGCTGACAGCGCAGAGCCTGCTTGAGATTCACCCTCTCCCTCTCTGTCTGCCCCTTCCCTGCTCATGTGCTCTGTTTCTCTTTCTCTCAAAATAAATAAACTTAGAAAAAGAAAAGGACGGTGCATGAAACATCCTTTGGCATAATTGTTTCATGCTCCCCTTCCACACTCTGACTCTATAGGGTCACATAATAATGATTTCTGATGATAAAAATTCCAAAGACTCTGCACCTTCTAGGTGATCAAAAAGAAAATTCTGTTTAGTATAGATTTAGATTTATGTATTTAGTTCTTTGAAAACTGCAAATTATTATATTGGCAGTTTGGTGATGAGAATATTTACTGGCTAATATAATCGAGAGTAAATCATCCTGTAAACTGTGATTTTGAGAAATAGCTGCTTTTTTTTTTTTTAAACCTAGTCTGAAACTTAGCTCTTTGAAGTTTCAACAACTCCACTGTAGTTTCACTGTCTGAGTTGTAGTGAGCAGATAGATCTCCGCTCACCCTCCCCCCAGGGGCTCCCTGTCAGCCCATCATTTCTGGCTTGAGATGGTCATTGAATCTTTGATTCTCTTCACTGAATTGTTCATTTTGTTCATTATGCTGGTTGAAATACTTACATGCGCAGTTTGCACGTATGCCACAGTTTGAGAGGTTTCATTTTTAGTAGTCCAGTTAATGCCAGGCTTTTTGGCCACCGTGGCACATTAGATTGTCCTCAGGTGCCGTTGGTGTTCGCTTGCGTCCCTTTCCTTAGTCATGTTGTGACTGGAAAGTCAGAACCTATTACCGTGTGTAAGTGTACTCCAGATGACTTTTCTGTAAAATTATTTCTTGTCCAAGTCGCTCCTCTGCCACTTTTCTTACAGCCTCATGAGATCTTGTGCAGTTTTCCCTTGGCAGTTTGGCATTTTATTACCCAAAGGGATTCCGCATCATCTGCATTCTTGATGACTTTATTCTTTAATATTGACTTACCATTTGAGTGGTGGGTCATCTTTAACTGTACTAACCTCCTTATAATTTAATGCCTTTAAAAGACACAGATTAGTCAACTAATTTGCGTATTACACAAACCATCTCTTTTTTCTAACACCTATTTTGTCCAAGTGATTACCTTTTATTGATTCTGCCAGGTTGCCGAAGAAGTGGTTCACTCATCTATAGTCCTGAAATCTCTCCAGAATTCCTTCTCTGGGGATTTCTGTCCTAAATGTGTGTTGGGTGCTTGCTGCGAGGCAGAATCTCTGCTGGCTCAGCTGGGTTTACAGGAATGACTAGAACAGTGACCTAAGTTTGGGCCAGTGCGGGAGTGTCCAGTACGAGGTGTACCAGTAATCTTTTCTCTGGGCCCCGAACAGAAACAGCTGATTGGTCGGGGCATATCTGCACCACAGCCCCTGCCCCACCCCGTGCTGGCTTCTGGGCGGAACTCGGGGGACTAATCAGTCTACTAGATGCGGAGCATCTTCCTCTGTTTCAAATACTCAGGCATAGTGATTCGACCAAATAAACATTCCGGCAGTCAGTTCTCTTCCTGAGTTCTGATAAAGAATGAATTTTCCGACAAGCTCTGAGGAGTTAAAATGTCTAAACTCAGAAAATGGCTCAGTGTGCTCCTACTGAGCAGACCCTATGATGAACTTTAACTCTGATTTTTTTAAAGTCAGTAAGATTGACTTGTCCCTGTGCCTTTGTCTTAAGAATATACTTGTTATTCAATTATTTTCAATTAAAATTGTGTTGTAATAATGAGTTTTTACCTCAAGGCCCAGCTTTTTAGGTGATTATAGAAAAACTAAAAGAAAAAACTTTTTACAGCTATAACTAATTCTTTTTTTTTTCTTGTTTTTAACGTTTATTTTTGAGAGAGACACAGAGACAGAGCATGAGTGGGGGAGGGGCAGAGAGAGGGAGACACAGAATCCCAGGCAGGCTCTAGGCTCCGAGCTGTCAGCACAGAGCCCGACGCGGGGCTCGAACTCAACGAGCTGTGAGTTCATGACCTGAGCCGAAGCTGGACGCTTAACCGACGGAGCCACCCAGGCGCCCCGGCTATAGCTGATTCTAATGGTTCGATTCAGAAATTAATACGCTTAACATGATTTTTTAAGAATAGAATTGTTATTTTTAGATGTGAATTTGGACATTGGATCTGGACATGACACATGTGGAGAAACCTCTTCAGAGAGTTACAGTTCTCCCTCTAGCCCACGACATGATGGAAGAGAAAGCTTTGAAAGCGAAGAAGAAAAAGACAGAGGTTTGCTCTTTGGAAGGGATATGGGGATGGTGGAGGGAAATGTGTGTTGTCTCTTAAAATCTGTCAAACATGAGTGATGTTATGCTCCTATAACTGTCATTATTAATTTTAAATTTAATTGGTATAAAGGGTGCCTTAATGACCACTGACTTGGAAGTTCCTAGCAGTGTTGATTTTTTTTAAGCTTATTTCACTGCATATGAAATTAAGTAGAAAGAAAAGAGTCATAATAAAGTAGTTTACTAGTGTAGAAAGATTGAAAATGTGTATGTTGCTAGAGGTACATATTTATGAGTTTCCTGTCTTCTGGTGGATTGATTCTTTTGTCATTATAAAATACTCTTTTTTTTTTGTCTCTAGTGACTGTTTTTGGCCGAAAGTCTATTTTATCTGACAATAATAGAGCCACTCCAGCTCTCGTTTGGGTATTGTTTGTAGGGCACTACTTTTTCTGTCCTTTCACGTGTGCTTTAAAATTTTTTTATGTTTGTTTGTTTGTTTGTTTGTTTATTGAGAGGGAGAGAGAAATCCCAAGCAGGCTCCCCGCTATTGGCTCAGAGCCCACCGTGGGACTCCAACTCATGAACTGTGAGATCCTGAGCTGAAACCCAAGAATCAGACGCTTAACCAACTGAGCCACCCAGGCGCCCCTTTCTGTCCTTTCACTTTAAGGCTGTTTGTGTCTTTGAATCTAAAGTGTGTCTCTCTTAGGATACAACAGCATAGAGTTGGATTATGGCTTTTGAGCCATGCTGCCCATCTCTGCCATTTGATTGGAGTGTTTAATCCCTTTAATTTTACTGTAATTACTGATAACGGAGGATTCACATCTGCCGTCTTGCTGTTTGTTTTCTGTATGTCTTAGGTCTTCACTTCTTCCTCAAATAGAAGATCAGAGTCGGCCAAAAGTGAGACTGTAGTGCTTTCTCAGTGCTTTCCTGGGTTTACATACAGCCCTCGACATTAATGGCTGTATGTAAACAGCCCTGACATTAAGCCATTAAACATGGCCTTCTAGATTTTCAAGAATATGTGCAAGCTTTTCAAAGCTCCCTGCGGACATCTCATTCTTCAGTTTTTCCTTTTAAGGTTTTTGGTCAGTCTCTTGTTAGTCCCAACTGGTAATGCTGCCTCAGGCAGCCAGGTTGTTAAACATTTGCTGCTGATTGATTGTGACAAATGCCCTGTGGGTAAGCAGCTGTTAACACAGAGTGACCTGTAACTGCTAGATAGACATTGACAGTTTTTGGGGGATGGGGCTTTAAATAGCCCCACCCGTGTTTCTTCTGGTGGCTGCTAGGCTGCTAGCTTTTATAGCTACTGTAGTTGCAAAACTATTCCTTTATAAGGCTACTTCTGAGCTAGAGAAAGTATGCTGGAATTAGGGCAAGTTAAAATGCCACAGTGCTCACTTTTCTTCAGAGATTCAGTAGTTTTTCTTGAATAAACACTCCTCAGATGGCTGTAAGCCTTTAGTTAATTTCCAGAGTTCTAAAAAAGTTGATTTTGACAGTTTTTGCTAGAATTCTTGTTCCTTTTATGCAGGAGTGGAGTGTCAGAGATCCTTACCTTACTATTCTGGAAATGAGATTTCAAAAATGTGTATGTTGAATGGGGATGTCATTCTTCACACATGGTAAAGACATCTGATTGGTAACATCTTGGTTATGAACATCTGCTTGGTAACATTTTGGTTCTAAGGTGTACCCATGGTAGTAGGAGGTATTAAATGATTTCTCTCGGGCCACCTGAAGATCTGTAGAGATCCCTCTACCATAGCTTTCTGAGACCTGAGCTTCTGTGTCAGAGCGTCCGGTCAGGTCTTTGGGAGCTATGGCCCTAAGTGCTCCTGCATCACATACAAATAAAACCGATCTTTACTGTGCAGCTGTTGTGAAGTCCTATCAGACATAGTGTGCAGTGACTCTACAGACCCCAGTTCTGCTCATCTGAGGCAACAGTGTACTTCTGGTCTGCAGTTTTCTTGTGAAAGAAAAAAAAAAAAAAAAAGGGAGTAACCGCCTAGAGCTATTATGAAGGTTAAATGAGAGAATTTTTATGCCTTCTCCAGAATAGACCAGCGTTCGGTGTGTTTCATTTCACATGCCATGCCCAATTCTGGAGGACGTACCAGTAATCCTGGGGTTCTTATGCCAGTAGTGCAGTTTGGCCTCTCTGAGAACTGTGAGGAGT
Organism: Panthera uncia; assembly: GCF_023721935.1. Lineage (NCBI taxonomy): Eukaryota > Metazoa > Chordata > Mammalia > Carnivora > Felidae > Panthera > Panthera uncia. Next base: position 13,945,836 of record NW_026057586.1, on the reverse strand, counting down.
GCATCTGTACCTTGGGTTACTTTGCAGCCTCCCTTTCGTGTCGTCAGATTTGGCAAGTTGGTGGCTTAGATGGCGGAACTTGCCCTTTTTAGGATAGGCTCAGTTATCAAGTGGCTAAATGAGCCTTCCCTAAATGAAGAATCATTTGGAATATCTAAAAGCAGCAGGGGGGGAGATGTCCACTGTGATAAAAAACTCTAATCATTTTTAGAATTTTGAGTACACAAAAAGGTTGCTTTAAAAAGCATGTGACTTTGTTGTTCTGTTGGTCATTATGGGGTTTTGTTTCAAGACTTTTATACTTTTCAAAGCCAGTGCAAAAAAGGGAGAGACCATCCCTGATTTGCTACATGAGTCCTGACAGTGCTCAGAAAACCGCTTGGTATCATTTAAACTCATGGGGCCATTTACTATGACTTAAGATTTAAAGAAAGCCCAATTCAAATGGAAATTTAGTTGACCACCTGAAAAATATTGTATCTTCTTTGGACTTAAATGTTTACCTTTTGGGCACCTGGGTGGCTCAATCAGTTGAGCGTCCAGCTTCAGCTCAGGTCATGATCTCACAGCTTGCCACTTGAGACCCACGTCGGGCTCTGTGCTGACAGCTCAGAGCCTGGAGCCTGCTTCGGATTCTGTGTCTCCCTCACTCTGCCCCTCCCCTGCTAACGCGTGCACATGTGTGCACGCTCTCTTTCTCTCTCTCTCTCTCTCTCTCTCTCGCAAAAATAGATAAACTTAAAAAAATGTTTATTTATTTATTTTTTTAAATTTACGTCCCAAATTAGTTAGCATATAGTGCAATGATGACTTCAGGAGTAGAATCCACTGATTCATCCCCTACATATAACATCCAGTGCTCATCCCAACAAGTGTCCTCCTTATTGCCCCTTGCCCATTTAGCCCATCCCTCCACAACCCCTCCAGAGCCCTCAGTTCTCTACATTTAAGAGTCTCTTATGTTTTGTCTCCTCCCTGTTTTTATATTTTTGCTTCTCTTCCCTTATGTTCATCTGTTTTGTATCTTAAATTCCACATAGGAATGAAGTCTTACAATATTTGTCTTTCTCTGGCTAATTTCACTCAGCATAATACACTCTAGTTCCATCCATATTGTTGCAAATGGCAAGATTCCATTCTTTTGATTGCTGAGTAATACTCCATTGTGTGTGTGTGTGTGTATGTGTATACATATGTACATATATACACACACCACATCTTCTTAATCCATTCATCTGTCAATGGACATCTGGGCTCTTTCCATACTTGGCTGTTGTTGATAGCACTGCTACAAACGTTGGGGTGCATGTGCCCCTTCAAAACAGCACACCTGCATCCTTTGGATAAATACCTAGTAGTGTGGTTACTGGGTCGTAGGGTAGTTCTATTTTTAACTTGTTGAGGAACCTCCATACTGTTTTCCAGAGCAGCTGCACCAGTTTGCATTACCACCAACAGTGCCAAAGAGACCCTTTTCTTCCACATCCTCGCCAACATCTGTTGTTGCCTGAGTTCATTTTAGCCATTCTGACAGGTGTGAGGTGGTACCTCCTTGTGGTTTTGATTTGTATTTCCCTGATGATGAGTGATGTTGAACATTTTTTCATGTGTCTGTTTGCCATCTGGATGTCTTCTTTGGAAAAGTGTCTATTCATGTCTTTTGCCCATTTCTTCACTGGATTATTTGTTTCTTGGGTGTTGAGTTTGATAAGTTCCTCATAGATTTTGGATACTAACCCTTTATCTGAGATGTCATTTGTAAATATCTTCTCCCATTCCATCAGTTGCCTTTTAGTTTTGCTGATTGTTTCCTTCACCATGCAGAAGCTTTTTATCTTGATGAGGTCCCAGTAGTTCATTTTTGCTTTTGTTTCCCTTGCCTCTGGAGATATGTTAAGTAAGAATTTGCTACAGCAGAGGTCAGAGAGGTTTTTTTGCCTGCTTTCTCCTCTAGGATTTTGATGGCTTCCTATCTTGCATTTAGGTCTTTATCCATTTTGAGTTTATTTTTGTGTATGGTGTAAGAAAATGGTCCAGGTTCATTCTTCTATATGTCTCCATCCCATTTTCCCATCACCATTTGCTGAAGAGACTGTCTTTATTCCATTGGATATTCTTTCCTGCTTTGTCAAAGATTAGTTGGCCATGTGTTCGTGGGTCCATGAAATGTTTATCTTTTACTGTGTATTCCTCTGATGGTACAGCTACAGATAAAATGCCTTGGATAAGTTATTAATTTTTGGATACTTTTTTTAAAAAAGTTTAGCAAGAAGCACCTCAGTTATTAAGGGAAGTTTCTACTAGAACCACTTACTGATAAATTGAATTTCTTCTTTCTAGTAATTGAGCTAATAAACTGTTGACATTCTGTGTCAGTAGGCAGGTTCTGTTTAACCTTTCTTGAGAAAGACTGCTGTTAATGATTTGTTTTTAGTATTGTTTCAAAAATTTTTAACAGCTGACTATAGCCACTGTTACCTTAATAAATGTAAACATTTTAAGTACATTGTCCAGTTCTGCCTGTATTTATGAGCAAAAAGACATTGAAATAGGCACAATATTTAATTGCATGGTTTCCATACATATTATTGCAGTATCTGGGTTTATGATGTTTACATGCTGTGAACTGGACTTTCTCTTTTGCCCTTTTTACACCAAAAGTCAGGAAATCCAGGGGAAGTTTAGATTGCAGTTATTTCTGTATACAAGCATAAGAGTGATTGCAGCAATAACACCGTATGAAGTATAATTTTGTATTTGCCACTTCACTGGTTCTGCCGTTGGAGAAATGGCAGCACTCTTACATTTGTCTTGCTTCTTGTGTTCTAACACCATTTGTTTTATGACTATAGTCGTGGCTTTATTTCCCCGCTGAAATATTTAAGAGTAAGAGCATTTATTCCATTGTCTTCCATTCCCTTGCTCTAGATATTTGGGTTAAATGCAATCTTGTGATTGAGCTCCTTTAAATTGTGTCATGTACGGGAGACATCTGTGAAGACCTTGGGTTTGGAGTACAGAATATAAATTAAGCGAATTGCCTAAAATTGATGAAGGTTAAAAAATATCCTTTTCTCAGTCCTTTTCTCGGTAATCAGGTGATACCAAATAAATCTCAGTCTTTGTATTGTGCTTCATTCAGCCTCCAGTTAACTTTTTTGTTGCTGATCTCTCCATGGATTTTTTTTTAATTAAAAACTTAATTGTTTTAGAGCGGTTTCAGGTTTACAGTAAAATAAAGAGGGAGGTACAGAGATTTCCCATATGCTTCTGCCACATGAATAGCCTACGCCATTATCAGCACCACTCATTAAAGTGATACGTCTTTTGTCAAGGATGAACCTCCACTGACGCACTGTTATCACCCAAAGCCCATTGTTTACCTAAGGATTCATTCTTGCTTGTTACACCTTCGGTGGCTTTGGACGAATGTATAATGACTTACATTTACCATTATGATACCCTACAGATCGTTCTCACTGCCCTAAAAATCCCCTGTGCTTCATCTCTCCCCCCAACTCCCCACCCCTGGCAACCACTGGTCTTTTTATTATCTCCGTGGTTTCGCCTTGTCCCGATTCTCTTTTAAACGAAGTCCATAGACAGCCAAAATTTCTTGGCTGTCAGGTAACCGAGGGACACATTTCCTCCACTTCCAAACTTCAGAGTTCATTTTAGATACATAGTTCAAGTTTATTTCTAGCAAGAGATCGGAGTTCCGGAGTTCCGCTTTGACAGCTGTTTGTGTTTGTTTTCCTTAGACACAGACAGCAATTCTGAGGATTCTGGGAATCCGTCAACAACCAGGTTTACAGGCTGTGGTTCTGTCAACCAGACCGTCAGTGTCAAGCCACCTGTTCAGATTGCTTCGTTAGGAAGCGACAACGGAGGCCTTCTAGGAGACCCCCTACATGCGCCCAAGTATCAGCATATTTCTTTTATGCCAACTTTACACTGTGTCATGCACAATGGTGCCCAGAAGTCTGACGTTGTCGTCCCTCCACCCAAGTCCGCTGACGGCAAGACAATAGGGATGCTTGTTCCCAGTCCCGTTGCAATTTCTGCAATAAGGGAGTCCACGAATTCTACCCCTGTTGGAATACTGGGGCCAACAGCTTCTACCGGAGAATCCGAAAAACACCTCGAATTACTGGCTTCCCCTTTACCTCTTCCGTCCGCGTTCCTCCCGCACAGCAGCGCCCCTGCTCTGCACCTGACAATTCAGAGGCTAAAGTTGCCGCCGCCACAGGGGTCCTCCGAGAGTTGCCCGGTTAACATCCCGCAGCAGCCACCCGCGAGTCTGAGCATCGGATCACCAAACACTGCCTTTATCCCTGTCCATAGCCCAGGTAGTTTTCCGGGATCTCCTGTGGCTACCACGGACCCCATCGCAAAATCTGCATCCCAGGTGGTAGGACTCAATCAAATGGTGCCTCAAATCGAGGGAAACACTGGGACAGTCCCTCAGCCTACCAATGTGAAGGTAGTTCTCCCAGCAGCCGGCCTTTCGGCCGCACAGCCACCAGCTTCCTACACCCTGCCGGGCTCCCCGCTTGCTGCCGGCGTGCTGCCCAGCCAGAATTCCAGCGTGCTCGGCACGGCGGCGGCGTCGGCCCAGTCCGCGGGTGCGGGCATCAGTCAGGCCCAGTCGGTTCCTCCCGCGGTTCCCACCCACACCCCAGGCCCCGCCCCCAGCCCGAGCCCCGCCTTGACACACAGCACCGCACAGAGCGACAGCACGTCTTACATCAGCGCTGTGGGAAACACGAACGCTAACGGGACAGTATTGCCGCCGCAGCAGATGGGCTCGGGTCCTTGCGGTTCTTGCGGGCGAAGGTGCAGCTGCGGGACCAACGGCAGCCTTCAGCTGAACAGTTACTATTATCCCAACCCGATGCCCGGACCAATGTACCGAGTCCCGTCGTTCTTTACTCTGCCATCCATCTGCAACGGCAGCTACCTCAACCAAGCACATCAGAGCAATGGAAACCAACTTCCTTTTTTTCTGCCTCAGACTCCGTATGCGAACGGCCTGGTGCACGACCCGGTCATGGGGAGCCAAGCCAACTACGGCATGCAACAAATGGCGGGGTTTGGGAGATTCTACCCTGTGTATCCAGCACCTAACGTAGTCGCCAACACGAGCGGTTCGGGGCCCAAGAAGAACGGGAACGTTTCATGTTACAACTGCGGTGTAAGCGGGCACTACGCACAGGAGTGCAAGCAGTCGTCCATGGAGGCCAGTCAACAAGGTAATCATGAGAGCTCCCAGAGGACTTGTTTTTGAGTGTGCCCGCTTCTCCCCACCTCACTGAGCGCGGGAAGCCTGTTGTGGCAGAAGGAGCTGGTGTGTGCTCACTTACGGATGGTGTGCTTTCAGTGACAGATCGTTCAGAGGCAAATGGGAAAACATAGCGTAGACCCGGGCCACCCAGCGCGAGGGAGTTGAGGAATTGAGTTTCCAGTGAGAGCCTAAGAACCGTTGAGGCACTTTTGAAGGAATAGAATGGGAATTTGTGTCACATGATAGCAGATCTCTTGTTTGCAGCACTTTTTTTTTTTTTAAAGCTACAGTCCTGTTTTGTAGAGTAAGCGAAAGTTTTAAATAGGAGGAAGTGGGAAGTAATTCTAGTCACCCGACAGGTATGATTGTTAGTTATAGTGTGGTACACGTATGCACAGCCGGCTGGCCCCATGCACACTCCCCCCCCCCCCCCAGCCACTCTGCCCTTTCCCTTCCCAGAAGATGCTTAAAAAAAGATGCTTAATGCATTTTAAGGAACAAAATATTTAAGCACTGGTTTGGGAGCAAGGGAGTTAGCTTGAACTTCGTTTAATGTTCTCGCCACCAGGAACAAGAAAGATGTTCTTAAATAAGTGGGAGTAAGATCACAAACTCAGCGTAGACGTCAGACTGTTCTCTCTCACTTGGATTTGGCTTTTGTCAGTTTTGCCAAGTCTCCTCCAGAAAAGAAGTCTTGAAGTGCGAATGTGTATTTGGCATTTTGAAAGGAAGATTGGGTTTGCTAGCTTTAGGTTGGACTTAAAGCACAAACTTCCTCTTACTTTGGAAGGTAATCCTGTGTACCATTTGGGACCATAGTAGTGCGGAGGAAGCTGCCTTCTGGCGAGCATGCCCTTTTGTTATCTTGTAGTGGTTTGTGATGCATTGCGTTGTAAGCAGTGACTTAGCAGTTCTGTCTTTCCCGTTTTAGGCACTTACAGACTGAGATACGCACCTCCCCTCCCCCCTTCTAATGATACGTTGGATTCTGCAGACTGAAACGCGTAAAGCTTGACTGCTTAATACCCTGACGTGTTGGGGAGTCATGGTGGGGTGTGGAGGGGAGGAAAGGAAAGGTATTTTGTTTGTGTTTCTTTGTCTATACATTTCCTAGATTTCTATGCACTTGGGGTTTTTCATTTCTGTTGTACTGATGTCCAAAACAAAAAAGAATGCGTTGCTTTTGAGCCTCTGGTCTCCTGGTTCAACAACAGGCTTATCTGTATGATACATGTAATTTAAACCTCCAAACTATCAAAAGGAAAATGTTTGCTGTGCTTTTTTTTTTTTTACACTGAATACTTGCTGTGTGCAATGTTTACTGAATCTTTAAAACTGTGTATTTGACCTTTTTTCTTTTTTTTTTTTTTACAACACTGGTGACAGTCATATGGTTTTGAAAAAGAGAAACTTTGCTTCTTCCCAGCTTTTCTCACTTTCACCGCAAAGGACACACGTCTCCCCGCCACCCCCTTTCCTGTGGCCTGTAAATCCAGGGTGAAGTGCTTCACCTTCATCTGAGAGGAGAAATCAAGTTCCCCAAATCGTGTGTATATATGTAATAAACAGCATCACGTAAATACATATATGCAGTGCTTGTTGTCCAAATCAAAATTCAAGTTAAGTGGAAGAGAGCGGAAGAAGTAAAACCATATGAAACTGAAAAAATATGATGTATGAAGTGGACAAAGAGCTTTTTCTTAAAAAAAAACAAAACAACAAAAAAAGTTTTTACTTCGTCATACTTTTTTAGCCTGTTGCTTCAGAGAGACATAAAGTGAACAAACGTGTGAGTGTCGTGTGTGTGTGTGTGTGTGTGTGTGTGTGTGTGTCTGTGTCTGTGATGAACGTCGACAGCTGATCTCTCTTGTAGTCTGTCACCGTGTCGTGCTAAAGAGACACTACCGGAGTAAAGATTGCTTCTTTTCTCACGCCGACTGTAGCAGTGATACGTTGTGTTCGAGATGTGTGTGGTCTGTTGCAGTCCGAGCGGAAGCTCTGGTTTCTGCGAAAGTCAGGTTCGTTCCCTAAGCCGTCTCTCTCGTCGCAAAGTCACTTTGATAAGTTTCCCACTCTGCGTGATCATAATGTGAAAGACCGGCTTCCGAGTGTGTGCAGACAGTAGTAATCATGTCTGTGTCCTGTCACTAAGTTTAATGCTGCTGTTTTCAAAAAAAAAAAAAAAAAAAAAAAAAAAAAGTTTTTTTTAAAGCCAATCTATGTACTAAATTGCTTCCAGGTAATTTTTGATTTCCTAAAGTGCACTGAGATTATCTGGAAGCCTTGGGTGTATTTTTGGAACTGCTGCATTCAACAGCAATGAGCATCTGCCCCCGGACAGTCAGGGGTTCAGGGTCGGGCTGGTTTTATTTTCCCATTCCTCAGTACAGAGCAGAAGGGATAGATTCGTGTCATGTGGGGCAATGTCAGTGCCCAGCAGAGGAACTTAAATCCTTGGTCTGGGTTCAGAAGCCTAACAGATGGCTAGATAAAAGGAAAAACTTGAAGAAAAGAGAAGCTTCATTTAATGCTTCCTGGGTAGCATTTATATTTATAACAGCAATGTACATTTTGAAACTAACTTTCAGGGTGGGAGTTCGGGGGGAAGGGAAAGGGGTGGGTGTCAAGGGGTAGATGAAAGCTTTAATTTAAAGAAGAAAGTTCGCATAAAGGAAATTATTTTGATTAAATATATTTTATTTGATCTGGGTATTTTTGGACCACATTATTAAATTAATTGCTAAGCTGCCGTTGAGTTGTTCCAAGTGAGAGTTTTGATGAGCCACGTATGGGCCGTGTTGGGAACCACTTGCCAGTTGTACTTTATGGAGCTTATTTTATGATTTAAAATACTGTACTGTATATAGGAGGTATGTTACCTTCTCCTTATTTGTATGTTTACCATATACTTTGATATTTGAAATGTTATGTACTGGAAAGGCCACTTATATTTCTAGAACAGATTGGATTTTATGCAACCCTTTTTCCTTGAATTAACAGCAATAAAAAAAAATGAAAAACAGCTTAAGAATTGTGGTTTATTGCAGATTTTGTAAAAATGAAAAGGAGGAGGGCCTCACACACGGTGATTTGTTTTTTCTTGTTAACGAATCGAGCCGTTTTCCCCTGGGACGTGGGGCGCCGAATCCCAAAGTTTCTTTACCACCTGGATGTTCTTCAGTTTCTTCTCCAGCAGCCTTGCTTCGGAGGTCACCTGTGTGACCACGGAGAGGAGAGACTCTGTTTCCGGGCCCAGAGCTGTTTCCGAGTGCCCAGAGCTGTGTTTCTGGTTGAGGCTTCCCTCCCCCAAAGTGTAGAGAACACGATTTGCTTTCGCAGATTCATTACGATGGTGTTTTTCCGGGCGACTCTCCGTGCGTTATTGACTAGCTTTTATTTCACCGGTTCTGTTGGCCGTGACCCAGTCTCCAGTCCGTTTTTACGCAGTCAGTAATTTACGGGGAGACCCTTTCCTCGTGTGCACCATACAGTCACGTCTGGTGGCGGTCCCTGAGGTCTCGTCGCGTGGCCCAGGCCCTGTCTGTCCTATGGTTGTCCCCCAGCATTCACGCAATAGCGGGCACTCAAGGGCTCCAGCTGACCGGACAGCAGACGATTGTCCAGAGGCATCTAATGAATGTCCCCTCTGGCCCCCTTCGGACGGTGGGTTCCAAATGATCACAGCATTCCCGAGGCCCCAGCCCTCCCCTTCTCCCCTTCGGCTGGCACCCGTGCACCTACACGTGGGACACGCAAGCCGTAAGCCACCTTCACGTTAATGCGCAGGCTGCCCGTGTCCTTACCTGTGTCCCCTCCTCCCTCCTTTTCTGCCGCTGCACCAAGGAGCCCACGACTGTAAACTTTATCGTCCCCATGCCCTTCCCCTCACATGTCACATTCTCCTCCCTCACACACCGTGTACTACTTTTCTTGAGCTTTATGGAAAAGGTGTCTCATACATAGTCTTGCATGACTGTCTCCACTGGTTTGGGGTCCTGATGTTACATTCCTGCAGTGTATTCATTGTCTCTAACTTTCCACTGTTCGGTTGTGTCTCATGGGGGAAAAACACAAACAGACACACAATTTCCATTCTGTCCACAAACATGTGGGTGCTTTGCTTTTTTTTTTTTTTTTTTTAATTTTTTTTTGCTCTCACTGGAGCGTGTTTGTACCATCTCCTGGTTCGTGCGCGCGAAGGTTCTTTAGGATATAAATCCAGGAGTGCCAAGTGCTGGGTTGTAAGACACACAAAAATGCTCAGTTTTCCAGGATTTGCCAAATTGTTTCCCAAGTGGTTTACACTCGTGCTGACAGCATCCGGTCCCTCAGTCCGTATCCTGACACCCTCCTGCATGGAGGTGACGGTGCCATGGAAGGCTTGGCATGGGAGGGCCAAGCATACCCTGGAAGAGCCCATGTCAGGCTCTGTGGAGGAGGGGAATGTGGAGAGGGGCAGGGTCCGGATGGTCCCAGTGTAGAAGAGGGGACGCAAGGCAAGGCTCGGGAATGGAAGCGACTGTGTTTTGTGGCCGGGGATGTGGGAGGAGGAGACGAAGGCCGGTGTAGGAGATGGAACATATGGAAAGAGTTGTGAGGTGTGTGGTTCAACAGGTAAAATAGAGTCAAGCTGGAGACTTTGAGGTCAGTTGAAAAATTAGAAATTACCAAGTTTCAAGTAGAGGAAGAACACGTTAATGATGGTACAGTAAAAACTTGGCTCGCGAGCATAATTAGTTCTGGAAACATGCCTGTAATCCAAAGTACTTGTATATATCAAAGTGTATTTCAGGAACCATTGACTCGGTTGCGATCATGTGGTGTTTGGCCGAATGTACGACTCGTATGGCAAGACATCACTCATTTATCAAGTTAAAATTTATTAGAAATGTTTGCTGGCCTTGTGGAACGCTCGCAGAACAAGTTCCTCGCAATCCAGGGTTTTACGTATTTAAAGAAACGTGGATGGTTGAGGAAAGAAAGTCTGGCCGTTCGAAGGCTGGTTAGGGCACCGGTGAGGCAGCGGGAAAAGTGGGGACAGAAGGAGGCAAGGGGAAGGAACCTGGGGCCTCTGAGCTTTATTTTCCCCAGAGAGGAAATGAGACTTTATTTTAAATTATAGCCATGAGGGTCAAATGAAATCACACGTGTGAAAGTTCGAACGTAATGAAATAGCGCCAAGGAGGCACGCCGATGTCTGTTGAATTCTTTTTTGATGAACAGGAGAATTGCACCGGTTGAGAGACCTGGAAATGCGGAGGGGAACTGAATCTAGGAGGAAGGGGTGGTGAGGAACCTAGCAAAACACAGTTCTGCGTTACGTTGGACTCAGTTATTTCAGCTCTGTCCACTGATAAAAGACCCCAAATATTCCCTGTCCTCAAAAATTAACTCTAGTCGGAGAGCCTACCAACTAATGGCGGCTATGGGCTGAGTCGTGCGGTTCTGATTATTCGATACTGGAGTAGAATAAGTTCGTTCACAAGGCAGATCCACATTTAACTTTTCACGTAAGTGCTAAAAATCAAATTTTTCTGACAAGGTTCCAGAAAGATGAAAGCACAATGTAAAATAATTTTTTTTTTTGACAGGTAGCATCTAGTACTTAAAAGCATCATCCATTTGAGCTTGGAAGACGTCTTTTTTCAATTCTACATACTGGTTACAAAAGCACTCTAAGGTTGTTAAGGCAGTGAAGCCGAATGGAGGCAAGCGGTGACAATAGTTCGACCCCATAACCCTTCCGTCGCTTCATCTCCAAAGAATAAAGAAAAATGCTGACTTCCCCCACCCCGGCCACCCCACAGAAAGGGCCATTTATTTTCAGAGAAATGAGGTGTGGGGGAGTAAGTGAGGAAGAGGGGTGCTCTGACTTTAAATGTGGTCGCTGTATCTCCGGACCTTCCTTTTGGGGGGCGGGTGGTGAGGGGGTAGAGGGGCCGGCTCTTATGAGCATGAAGGGCTCTGGGGTCCCAGGTGTCAACTCAGGTGTACCCATCACAAGGACCGTGCACAGGGGGGCAGCGCTGTCCCCCAGAGAACGCCCATTAGCACATTGGCTTTACGCAGTTTGGATTCCGAAGGTCCATCTAACGTCAGCATTTGTTCACTGCTTACAACACAGCATTTGTGCCTGTAACATGCAAGTTGTCTTGAGACACTGACCTAATTCTTAAATGCATTCCTCCTTTGAAAAATGTGAGCCCTCTGGATTGGAGCGTGGGTACATGTTGCCTGAACTCTGTGTGTGTTTGCAAATGTCTGTCCATCTTGGGAGCACAGAGGCTGTAGGCTTCGAAATTTTCTGCTCTGGAGACTGGGGCACATCACAGACGGCATCAAAGACCCTTCCCGCAATCTACCTCTTGTGCAGTGACAGCAGTTCTCGGTCACCAGAGCTGTTAATTCTCAGATCCCGTTTTGCTACTTGAAATTTGGGGGGGTGGGGTGGGGTGAGGTGGGGGGCCGGGTGGCTCTTCATTTTTTTTTTCTTCGTCTTTCAGCTCCAACTTAATCCGCTTAAAAGGAGGTCTCAGCCAGCCTCCCTCACCAAAAGAAATTGCTAATTGGGAAGCAGCGCCGCCTGGTGGGGGACGAGGACAATGCAAGCAAACGGATGTTCTTTCCAAACACTGACCTAACGTAGAGAAAATTGAACGTAAGACAGAAAACATTTGAGACTGTAAGCCTGTGCCCAAAACCGTAAAGAACGCAGGCAGCTGGCCATAAATGTAACTTGAGCAGTCTCCTCTTTCAGCGACCGCATTCTCAATTTATTACAAACATCTTAATCCAGTACTGCTGGAACTTCACAGTTTCCTCTGCACTTTCCCCTGTGCTCATTGGGCAGCACAATGTGAAGGGTATGGGATCTTCCTCCTTCCAGTCTTACAGGTCAGGAACTCAGGGTTCAGAAGCGGTGAGTGCCACAGACACGCCGATGTCCTCGTTGGCGACCGGCCCCAGCCTCACATTGGTGCTTTATCTCACGTGCCGCTTCCTGCCCCCCACTGGTGCTTCTCCGCTCAGCCAGGGGCAGTGACCTGTTCAGCCTTGTAAAATGAGAGAGACCATCCTGGGGCCCCTGGATTGCTGAGAGAGGACGGGGCCCAGGCCCGGTCAGTCCAAACGTGTCTTTTCTGTGTCTCGCTGAGGGACTTGAAGACGTGGGATGAGGGAAGGTTTTCGGAGATGGGAAACCCCGGGACTTTCAGAGCTGGGCTTTAAGCATCCGCCTGTCTCAGATAAACTCGGGGAGCAGCAGCTCTCACCTACGTGCACTAAACATGTGCAAATACCTCTCTTGAAACACTGAGCTTTAAATTATCCCCAGGTGTCTCGATAAGTTGAGCATTACGCAAATATTCCATTCATTGCAAGCCTACAGAACTGCAGAAATGGAGCAGCAGGGCAAGCGGGAAAGAGAGGCCTGCCGCTGTAACCTGGCACGTCCCTTGCATGCTGGGTGCCTTCGTCACGCACACTTGTGTAAGAGGCGGCGTCCGTCGCCGTTTTGTTCCAGCGCCCGCCCACGGCACGCGTGACCTTTCTCGGGTTTACTTACAGAACGGAGATAATGTTCACTCTGTAAAATAGTTGCAAAGGTTAAATCCGGCAACATCCGTAAAGCTAAATGTGACACACAGCAGGTGCTCAAGGAATTCATGATTACTAAAGCCTTAATGCCCATTAGGGGCCAAGACACCGTTAGCCCACTTAAGCATCCAGCAAGCCTGGGAGGCAGGTGTTCTGCCCCGCTTTGCAGCTGGGGAGATGGCACGGAGGCCACGTACCCGAGGGCACAGAGCAGTTGCGTGACACAGTGGGATTGGAACCCGCGGCCCTCCCTCCTGGGCGTCTCCGCTGCTTTGTGCCCACGTCACCGGATTTTTGTAGGCCCGTCGGTGTGATTCTGCGGGGCTTCCGGCGACAGGATCGGACAAGGGGGACTCGCAGGCAGGCTCCGTCTTAGCCCCTGTCACCTCAGAACAACCAGCCCTCCTAGACCTTTCTTTTTCTTATCTGAACGCTGAGTGCTTGGTTGGGAAAGGGTGGTAGAAATTGAACTAAGTGATCTCAAGATTCTGTGACTTGAAGCTTGCTTTTTTCACTTTAAAAGGTTTATCAAAGTTTTCTAATTCTTTGCCTGTGCACTTACTTTTGGCTTAACCGATTTGAAGGCCTTGTTGCGGGTGGTCAGGAACACAAACCCCAACCCCAGCCGTCTCCGTGTGCTGATGGGAGGGGAGACTGTTTTCTGGGCCCTTGGGGGGTAAGAGTTCCAAGAGAAGACCTCAGGCGAGGCTACCCAGTCTCTAGATGGCAGCACGAACAGTTCTGGCTGTGTGCCATCTACCTGAAGAGTAGTTTCTGTTCCTCCTTACCCTCTAGCGTGACGTTTCTGGGTTCTTCTCTACTCGTAAAGTTTTCATTTGCGGGGCCTTTGAGTCAAAAAATAAAGCTCACATATACCGAGTCTTGTGCCAAAGGACACGGGGTTGAACATAGCTCTCAGACTGGCAACCCGTAAGGTCCACAGATAAGGTCCCTGACACGTGCAAAGTATATGAAATTCAAATTTCAGCGTCTACAAATTAAGTTTATTGGAACACAGCCACTCACGTACGCGTCATGACGGCTGCTTTCGTCCTACATTGGCAAAGTTGAACAGTTACACCAGAGCCTGAAATCCTTACAATCTGTCTGAAAAAAAGCTTGTGTACCCCTGACCTCTATCGACCTCCTCTAAATAAAGATGCACTTCCCCAAGGTCCCCCAAGGTTCCAATGTGGGAGTGTAGGAATTTACACCCTGTCCTTTTGGTGCCGTGTCTTCTTAGCGCCATAAAAGCATCTGGTGCTTGAGGAGGCCTGCACACATTTAGGCAGCCGCTTAGCAAACACCTGTTGGCTGGGACCTCAGAGGGTCCTAAGGGGCGCAACTAGCTGTGACGGGGTGACAAGCGTGGGATCACAGGGACTGGAGAGGTGAACTCCGCCTGCCAAGAACTGGGGGAGGATTTTCAAAGGCACAACGTCTTCATTGGGCCGAGAAGGACGAAGTCCGATGTTCCCTGGCAAAGAGGGGAGACTTGGCAAGGCAAAGAGAACCGCATAACCATACATGGGTCTCGGAAGACACACTGCCACGGAGGGTGTGTGTCGGGCCAGGAGCCGAGACGGCAGGCGGAGCTAGCGGGAGCCCGGCGGGGGCCGTGTGTGGAGCGGTTTGCACGGCGCGCGGTGAAGACTGAGGAGCGGGCCTATCCCGCACCTGGGAGGGAGGCGGGAGAAGCAGGTCGCCAAGAAAATCAGGAGTTGTTTTGCTCACTGGTGAACTTGTGGCGCTTAGTGACACGTGCTAGTCCCGCGCTGGTCTCAAAGATCACCTGCTGCAATCACCTGAAGGGTTTAAATAAAAACACAGGTCCCCTGGACTCGCCCTTCCTTATCCCAACTCAGGTCTACAGAACGGAAGTTCCTGTTTGGGAAGAGTTTGGGGAGTGGGAGCAAAGCAGAGCCGTCAAAGAAGGTTGAGAATGAGAACCCCGAAGTACCCGAAGATGGAGAGAGCGAGGGTGTGCCCTTAATGAGCACCCCGCCCCCCCGAAAGAATTGGCCATCACTGGCAGGTGCAGCAGGGATCAGGAATCGCGGCCAGTGGGGGTTCGCCCGGGCTGGGCCGATGTTTCCTAGAGGAGGGGCGCGGGGTGGCAGGGGGAAAGGGACCGGCGACCCGGGGGCGCCGGGCTTGAGCGGGCCCGGCCTGGAACGGGAGCCGACGGGCGCCGGGGAAGCCGCGTCGCCGGGCTCGGCTGGGGGTGCGCAGCGCAGCGGCGGGACCCTCTCTGCCGCCGTAGGGAGCGGGGGGCGGAGAGCGGGGCTTCCCCGCGGAGACCGTGCGTTGGCTCCACCGCCGCGGCCTTTCCTTCCTCCCGTCCCTCCGCCGCCTCCCGCTCGGGCCTGAGCGCGGGTCCGCGGCCGGCAGGGGGCGCTGCCGCGGCTGCGGGCCTCGTTCCGGGGGGCCGCGGCCTCTGGTCCCCGCTAGGTCCCCGCTAGGTCCCCGGAGGCCCCCACCCGGTCCACAAGCCACCCCTGAGCCTCACGCCACCGGGGGACGGAAGAGAGTCCCCGGGCCACCGGAGGAGCTGTCTTTTTACGGGCTGGGCTCGATGCAGGAGCAGCGAGGCCTACAGGGAAGCCACATCTGACTCGACTCCGGGGGATTTATGGTAATAGGAAAAGGTGAGTGGCTGAACTTTGCCTTCAGGACAGCAGGGGTGAGGGGAGGGAGGGCAGCTTGCCTGACGGAGGAGCACGAACTCCGTTTCCGGGGCAACGTTGACACCGCTAGGCAAGCACTTTGCAAGCATTTCGGGAGAATCTAATTACTAACCAACAAATGATACCATACGTCTGTTTTTAGGGATGTCCCTGGACAGTCTTTTAAACTCCGTCCAATTGCTCATTTTCTTTAAAGGCAATGTGACATAGTGATCGTCAAAGACTAGTTTGAATCCTAAAACGGCCACTTGAGCTGGAGCCTTGTCCGAGTAAGTGCCCTTACCTGAACATACAGGTTGCAGGCGTGTCCACGGGGCACTGTGAGGGTTAATACATTCAAGCGTTAATGCACTCCCTAGCCTGCAGGGAGCTCTAACACATCGGTACATTTCCTTCAGAAATGTTTTCCTATTCCAAGCCCGCCTTCCTATTTTAGGACCTTTCAAAGTTAGGAATGCCTCTTTTCTGTGGACCAGACTGCACTTTGTTTTGTTTGTTAACCGTTTTTATTCCATACAATCATTCTCTACGTGCATTTTATAGCTTTCCTTTTTATGACGGATGAGCCAATACTGAAACTTGGCTACTAAGGCCCCTAGTTTACGTTCGGTTCACTGCTGTGTCGTGCATTCTGTGGGTTTTCACAAATGTATGACATTTTGGCCCCATTGTATCTTACAGAGTAGTTTCCCTGCCCCCTCCCCCATGCTCTGCCTACTACTCATCCTTCCCTCCCATCCCCAGCAACCAGTGATCATTCTCTTGTCTCCATGGTTTTGCCTTTTCCAGAATGTCACCTAGTTGGATTCATACAGCATGTAGCCTTTTCAGATCGCCTTGTGAAGTAATTCACATTTAAGGTCCCTCCGTGTCTGTTCGTGAAATGATAGTTCATTTCCTTTTTTGCTGACGAATCCATTGCCTGGATGGACCACAGTTTATTTATCCATCCACCTACTGAAGGATGTCTTGGTTGCTCCCAGGAGTTGGCGATTATGAGTGAAACTGCTCTAAACATCCGTGTGCAGGGTGTGTGTGGATGTACATTTTCAACTTATGAGTAGATACCAAAGAGTGCAGTCGCTAAGCCGCATGGTAGGATATGTCTAGTCTTATAAGAAACTGCCGAACTGTCTTCCATTTTGTATGACTTCCATTTTGCTTCCCCGCCAGCAGTGAATGGGAGTTCCTGCTGTCCTCACCAGCATCTCATGTTGTCAGTGCTTTGGATCTTAGCCATTCTAGTAAGTATGTAGTGGTAATTATTGTATGAATTTGCAGTTGCCTAATGACATACAACGTGGAGCGTCTTTTCATATGTTTGCCATCTTTTTTGGTGAGGTGTCTGTTCAGATCTTTCACTGATTCTTAAAAGCTGGGTTGTTGGTTTTCTTATGCCGAGTTTTAAGCGTTCTTTGTATATTTTGGATATTAATGTTTTGTCCAGTACGAGTTTTGAAAATCTTTGTCTTTTCATTCTGTTTCTGCTTTGTTCTTTCCACTGCAATGAAATGGAAATGTGGGAATGTTAAGAGACAGAAACCAGTCAGAGGGCTTCACTCTGTCTTTACATTTGTCGGATGCCACACCGAGCAGTCCCCAGTGGCACTTCCTGGTGCATTCACTGATGTGCCAGAAATGGATTCCTCAGTGTTTGCCGAGCCCTTGACCCAGAGCTGGCACAGGTCACTTGGCAGTGGGTGTAGACCCTGGGGGCATCCAAGTCACTTCCATGTAGGGACAGCCAGGCACTTTCAGGGGGCTTGGCCACTGCTGACCCCTTTTATTCTTTGCCCGGAAGACAGAAATCGTGGGCCTCCAGTGGCGTGCCCCCCCCCATAACTTCTTCAACCTTATTTGGGACACAAAGGCTGAGTTCCTCCGCGATTTATTTATAGAGACATGCGTAGTAAAAGAAGAAGTAAGCCAGTTTTTAAATGCAGGCTTCAAGCGGGGGCTGCAGGTGTGGCCTGTGGCTCCTCAGTGCATCTGTGACTCCTTTCTGGAACACCCCCCCCCCCCCCCCCCCCCACACACACAGACCTTCGTAGGGCCTTGGCAGAACAAAAGACAATAAGCTAGACCATTAATCCTGTCTGCTTCCCACAGGATGGAAAATCAGTGCGTGGGCAGTGAAAGGGAAGTCCAGCCTCACGGAGGGGCTATTCCTGTGGGTCTCCAGAACATTCCTCCCACCCCACCCACCTCATGACAAACTGAGGCAGTGTCCTAATGCTTCCGAATAACAAAGCGTCTGAGGCTCTGAAGTTCAGTGTGAAAACGCACATGTTCGGCTGTATTGGAAAGCACGGCAAAGAGAAAGTGAGATTCTCCGCAGTGTGTACGGCCCCAGGGAAAACAAATCATTGTGCAAAGCTGGTTCTGAATCCCAGCTCCCTCCTAAATCGGACTTTCCGCCTAATGGAAGGTGGAGGTGTGTTTGCTGTGGCAATTCATTCTTGATTGAATACAGTTGGAAAAGTCCAGTGAAAGTGGCAGAATGCAGTGGGCCAGGGGCTTATCCCAGGGCCCTCCGCGCGCCGTCTGGGGGGCCTGAGAAACGTGCACTCCAGGGTCCACCCGGCCCCACAGTGCAGCATACCTGGGAGGGGTGGGGGTGCTGAGCGGGGGCATCTCACAGGCTTCCGGGCTGCTCAGATGTGCACTGATTTTGAAAATCATGAAGTTAAAAGCACAGAGTTTAGAAACTTAAAACCTGGATTTAGATGCGATGTCCCGAGGCTTCAGAATAGCTAAGTATCTTCTCTGAAGTTCAGTATTCATTGAATATGAATTAATTCAATATTAATTGTGGGCCTACAGTGTTGCCTCATAATTCCTTGAACCTTATGTGGGACACAGAAGACTGAGTTCCTCCTTGTTGTATTTACAGAGACACGTGGAGTAAGGATAAGTGAGCCAGTTTTTAAGCTGAGGCTTCCTGTAGGAGTTGCAGCAGCCGTGTGACTTTGGACAAATATGTAAGTACCTTAATTAAGCTACCGAAAGTACGGAGGCTAAAGTGTTTGCGACACGCGCTAAAACATACGAGAGCTTCTCTGAAGATAAGGAAAAGGGGTCTTGGAAAGTATAGACCGTCCTTCTCTTCTGCTACCGTGTTTTATTCCATAGGAGGTAATGGTAATGACGAGGTTTTGATCCTTATCATGCACCGGGCATTATCCTAAGCACTCCATGCCTTATTTAATCCTCAAACAATCCTTTGAAATAGGTTATGATTATGATACCCATTTTATAGATGAAGAAGCTGAGGCAGAGAAAGGTTAAGCAGCTGGCTTATAGTCACACAGCCAGTAAGGTGCCGAGTCAGGGTTTGAACGTGGGACCCCGGAGCCTGGAGCCCTCCCGTCTCCTTGGGTCTGCAGCCCGATAGTAAACTGAAGGAGGAAAATTGCAGTCCACTTCCTGGGCAACAGGGGGAGTCTAGTTCCCCTTTAGCAACCATACGGTAAGAATGTTCAAATAATTATTATTCCGGAGCCTACAGCAGAGCTTTCTCTGATGAGAATCACAAATTGTATCCTTCTTGAGATGCTTACAGTCTAAACCTGAGATGCCCAGCTTGGTAGCCACTAGCCACAGGTGGCTGTTTAAGTTTAAATGAACTGATCAGTGGAATATGAGAGTCCAGCTATAGACCCCACACAGACACCAAACACTGATCTTCAATAAAGGGACAAAGGTGATTCAGTGGACAAAGGGTGATCTTTTCAACAAATGGTACTGAAACAAGTGTATATTCGTATTGAAAAAACTGAACAATCCCCGCCTTGCCCCGTATGCAAAGTAGTGCATTTAACGGTCCATTTAACTCAAAATGGACCATACATCGAAAGGAAAAAAGATCTATGAAATTTATAGATGAAAACGTAGTGAAAAAACCTTTGCGACTTTGGGCTAGGCAAAGATTTCTTAGGTGCTCCACTGAAAACATGACCCATAAGAGACTAAATTAAACTGGGCTTCCTCAGAATTAAAACTCCCCTCTTTGAAAAACATTCAGAAATTAAAAAGACAAGTAATCACCTGGGAGAAAATATTTGCACATCACGTATTTGATAAGGGACTTGCATCTACAATATGTAAAGAACCTTCAAAACTCTGTGATAAGAAAACAATATAATACAAAATGAACACTTCACCGAAGAAGATATACCAATGCCAAATAATCCCATGCAAAGATACTCAACATCATGAGACAGCAGGGAAATAAAAATTAAAACCGCAATGAGAGGGGCGCCTGGGTGGCTCAGTCGGTTAAGCGTCCGACTTTGGCTCAGGTTATGATGGCGCAGTCTGTGAGTTCAGGCCCCTCGTCAGGCTCTGTGCTGACAGCTCGGAGCCTGGAGCCTGCTTCCGAGTCTGTGTCTCCCTCTCTCTCTCTCTCTCTCTCTCTCTCTGCGCCTCTCCCACTCGCACTCTGTCTCTGTTTCTCAAAAATAAACATTAAAAAAAAAAAAACAGCAATGAGATAACCCTATAGACCCGTCAGAATGGCTACAATTAGAGACTGATCATACCCGTCGTTGGCCGGTTTCGTGGAGGACCAGGCAGGAACGGTACCACCACTTTGGAGAAGTTTGCCTGTTTCTTCACAAGGTAAACAAAACGCCCACCATGATCCAGCCATTCTACTTGTAGGAATTTACCCAAGAGAAATGAAAGCCTAAGTCTCTGCAAAGATTTGTGCAAGAATGCTCATAGCAGCTTCACGTGTTCATTGCCAAAAAGTGGAAACCACCGAAAAATCCATCAACAGGTGACCTTGTGGCATCTCCACATAATTAAATATTATTCAGCAATAAAAGGAAACCAACAGAGACCACGTGGGTGAATCTCAAAATAATTTTGCTGAATGAAAGAAGCCAGATCCCCCCCCCAAAAAAATATATATATACGGAAGGCATGATTCCATTTACATTATATCCTAAGGAATGCAAACTAATCTCTAATGACAGAAAGCGGAACAGTGCTTACCTGAGTGTGTGCATGGGGGGTGGGGAGGGGGCAACGACAGAGGGATATAAAGGGGTGGCATGAGGAAACTTCTGGACATGCTCTGCATATTCACTACTGTGATTGTGGTAATGCTTTCACAGGCACATGTGTCAAAACATCAATTTTTACACTTCATGTGCAGTTCATTGATGCCTTTTATACCTCAAAATGGCTGTTGAAACTTTTAAATGTTCAAATAAAATTTAAAATTCAGTTGCCCTAGCCGTATTTCCAGTGCTCAATAGCCTCGTGTAGCTAGTGGCCACCGTATTGGATGAGAACATTCCCATTATAGCAGAAAGTTCTATCCCACAGTGCTGGTACAAACACAGCATCTCCTGCCCCAGGCTGGCAGGAAGTTCTACTAAAAAGGAACGTTTCTTCTGGCCAAAGAGCCCACTGCCTCTTTTGTCTACAGAGCAAAATGGATGGTGGAGGGGAGGGACATTTGTCACAAGCAATCGTCTGCCATCAGGACAGGCCGTTAGAAAGGGGCCACGTGGCAGGTGCTGCTGGAGGGTAGGGAAAGGGGGTAGGGAAACCTCAGGATGAGCTCTGAGGCTGGGGAGACCTCCTGCTAAGTGACTTGGGAGGAGGAGAGGGAGGAAGGAGAGGAGGAGGGAGGGGCGCAGAGGTAGCACTGACAAGTGGCAGAATCGTAGAAAGCTCCCTCTCCTCTAGCGATGGATCTTTTGGTTCAAACTGGACGAGGGAGACAGGACCCTGGACGGGAAGGGATGGGGTCAGATCTCAACAGGATTAAGGACAAAAAGCCACAGCCAGGAGAATCCAGGTCTCCTGACGCTGGGAATCTAAGGTGTTGGTGATTAGGAAACTAAGTAGACGTTGTGATTGTGTGAGGACTGTCGAGCACGCCCCTTTCTTCAGTCGTACCAATTGGGAGCACAGGTATGTTGCTCTCTAGCTGTGTTCCTCAGACTCCATGCACCCTTGGGTGATCTACCTGTCCAGTGTGGCCGGGGGAAGCCACAGCCCCTCCTGAGAATAAGTGTTTAAGTGGGTGAAATCAGGTACACAGAATTACAAAGAAACCCCCCGGGGGTGTTAAAAGGCAGTTCTGTGCCCAGAGCCTCTCTGTGCGGGACCGGGAACCTCACTACAGGGCCAACGAGGCCCCGCAGTGAATCTGTTCTGGCAATTTGGCAGTTCTCACCCCGATTCCGGAGCCCACAGGACAGAGGACTCCTGCCCTCCCCGAGGGCGGCCGCAGGGTCGTCTCAGCCTGTCCTGCGACTAAGTTCAGGCTCCAACTCCTCCTCCTCCAGTATCTATGTTTGAAAATATCCATTTGACAAAAATATGTTGGGGAGGAGGCCTCAGTGCAGCGCTGGGATGAGACCCTCACGTGGAACCGCAGGGGACCGAGGGTCCCGCTGGGTTTGGGGGTGCAGGGGCTGGAGAGGGGGTGGGCGGCCGGGGGGGGGGGCGGCACCCCCCCCCCCCCCCGGCGGGGGGGGCCGGGGCGGGGGGGGGGGGGGGGGGGGGAGGTCGCATGTGCCCCGAGGGCAGCCTGGGGCCGTGGGGTCCCCTGGCTCGCTGGGCGGCTGCGGGAACGGCGAGGTGGGCGCACGGGGGGGTGAGACTCCCCGCGGCTCGATCCCCAGGCGGGCGGGGACACCCCTGCTCGCCTCTCCTGCCCCTTGTAGCACCGAGAGAGAGGCGCCCAGAGGACCTCCCCGCTCCAGAGGAGGCCGCCCCGAGGGCTGCTGTAATGCCAGGACGGAGGATGCTAACTGTCCAGAAAGATGCTGGCGACAGCCCGGTCCCACCTGCGGTCGCCGGTCCCACCTGCGGTCGCCCCTGCTGAAGGCCGACGGGGCCCTGGGAGGACGAGCCAGCCGGGCTGCCTGCACCGGGGCCGGGACCGGGCGGGGAGGTGGGCGCCAGCCAGTGTGCATCTGCAAGGAGGCGAGAGAGGACACTTTCCAAGAGGCGCGAGACACAGCTTTCCCCAGGGCTGGTGGTCTTGAAAACGCTCCCCTGCTCCCATCAGCCCATCCCCAGGGCCTCAGCCGGATTGCGCCCTGGAGCCCAGACTGGCAGGCAGGCCCACGAGGTCGGGAAATTTTTCCTTTGGCGGTATCTTCTCCCCTTCTCCATCGCCCCGGGATCCTACCCAGCTGCCTCAGGTTTGCGGTCTCTGCATTTGGCTCCATCCTGAAAGGAGAAGGGAGAGATTGGACCTGGGAATATCTGCGGAACAAGAAATGTCTTGCGCATGTGAGGACTCGGTCGGTGCTGGGTGAGTGAAGTGTTCTTCCCAGAAGCAACAAATGATGATTCTCTGAGTGGACGGTTTAGGACCGCAGGCCTGATTAGAAGAAATCATGAGGGCTTCCCACCCCTGGATCTTTTCCCGACGGAGACAAGAAAAGGCCCTTCTGAGCCGTCAGCCTCCTTAGAACAAGCAGATGGGAAGGCAGGAAAAAAAACAAAGCAAAAACAAATGGCCTCATTTATCTATTTTTAAAATGATACATGTGAGACATGAAGACTTGTTCAAAAACATTTTTGTGTTGAGAGTTAACAGTTAAAAACCCTGGTCTCGGAGCCCCGATCTTAATTGTCTCCCCAGGGATGACTGCTGTTAATGTGAGGCGTGATCACTCAACCCACTGTCCTCTGACCCCTGGCCCCTGGGCCTCTGCCTTCCACCTGGGATCACCTTCTGTCCCACCCAAGCCAGCCGCACCTGTAGGCCTTTGCGCTTAATTTTCTTTCCACCTGGAACCTCCCCCCACCTCCGCCCTTTCTTTTCTCTTTTGGGAAGGGGTATTTTATTTTCTTTTTATTGCTGTATAACCTTCATGTAGTAAAGTGCACAAACTTTAAAGTGTGCAGCACGGTGAGCTTTTACATAATTCCGTACGTAGATATTCACCAAAGTAAAGATATAGATGCCAGCAGGCTCGAAGGCTCCCCGCCTCTGCTTTGAGTCAGTACCCTTCCAGAGGCAACCACTGCTCTGACCCCATCACCACAGATTCCTTTGGTCTGTTCACATGTCCTCTTGTGTCTCCAGCACTTTCTGTGGGAGCTCATTCCCATCTTCCAGGTCTCAGCTCAAATGTCCACTCCCCCCTTCCTTTCCATATCTCTACCCTGTCCATTTTTTTTTCAGAGCCCGTCACAGTTTGCAATTTCTGTTGGTTTACATGTACGCAGTTCTTCTCCCCAACGAGAAGGTAAACATCCTCTTCTAGTCACTGCTGTCTCCTGAGCCTGAAGCACAGCGTCTAGTGTGTGTAGACGATCAACAAGTATTTATTCAATGAGTGAATGTGTGTGTAAATGAAAGGAGGAAATGCCCCAGGTATCAATCTGTACGGTCCTGAATCGAACTGATTCTCGTTTGCCCAAATGCTGGCCTCTGCCTCGGGCCGCTGAGCTTCTTGTTACAAGGACAATATTCACCAAATTCAAATGTGAAGACGAAGAAATCCTGGAGCTCTTCCAGCCTGCCTGCGAGCGGAAAGTGGGCTCCTTCTCACCCTATATAACAGGATTTCTTTCTCCACCAGAACGGGCTTTCGCTGTGTGCGGCGGAATCAGTGTTTTATGAAACAACTCCGCTTTGGCTCCATAAAAAGCCTCTCCACAGTGGCAATCTCTACTGGAGTGAGAGAGGATGCCGTTTTTAAAACTTCCTTTCTGTGTTGTTATGTTTTAAAAGCCAGCACATAATAACCTCTTAAAGAGTTTTAATTGTGGTGAAATACACTTAACATGAAATTTACCACTTAACCAATTTTTAAGGATACATACAGTTCGGCAGTGTTAAGTACCTTCACACTGTGCCACCAATCTCTGAGCTGTTTGCATTTGCAAAACTAGAACTCTGTAGCCATTAAACGGCTCCCCATTCCCTCCCCCCCAACCCCCCCCCCCTGAAGCCGCAGCAACCACCACTGTACTTTCTGTCTCTGTGAATTTGACTACTCTAGGAACCTCACGTTGAGTGGAATCTGTGATATTCAGTATTTGTCTTAGCGCCCGGCGTATTTACTTAGCAAAATGTCTCCGAGAGGCAACCATGTTGTTGCGTGGGTCAGAATTTCCTTCCTTATTAAGGCTGAGTAATAATTCCAGTGTATGTGTGTGACACATTTCATTTATCCTTTCATCTCTCGATGGAGACTTGGGTTGCTTCTGCCTTTGGCTCTTGTGAATAATCCTGCTGTAAATAAAGCAGAGCATCTCTTCGAGGCCCTGCCTTCAGTTGTTGGGGGCATTTATCCACAAATGGAATTGCCGGGTCATATGGGTAGTTCTGCTTTTAATTTTTTGAGGCACTGCTGTGCTCTTTTCCGGAGCATGGCATCATTTCGTATTCCCGCCAGCAGTGGATAAGTATTCTGATTTCTCCACATCCTCGCCGACCCTTGATATTTTCTGGTTTCTGGAGAGTGGCCATCATAATCGGGGTGAGGTGATAGCTCATGGTGGTTTTGATTTGAATTTTCCTGTTAGGCTGTGATGTTGGGAGCATCTTTTCAAGTGCTTGTTGGCCATTTGTACATCTTCTTTGGAGAAATGTCTGTTCAAGTCCTGTGCCCATTTTTTAATCAGTTTGGTTTTGTTGGTGGTGGTGGTGGTGTTGGATTCTGAGCACATAATATTTTTAAACTCAGAAAGGAATGTTATAAAGAAAGGGGGAGAGAGCATCCAGAAGGCCAGTCAAGAGAGTGTAGCGGTTAAAAGCTTGGGCTCTGAAATTAGAACGTTCAGTCACCATAATTATTGAGTGCCTTCTATATAAGTCAGGATCGGCTAACTAACACACGACCCTAAAAGCTCAGTGACCTAATGCAATAAAAGTCTTGCTCGCTTACCTCAAGTTCAATGGGATCTGAGATGGAAAAAGGGTGGAAGCTAGGGAGGGTCAGTAGGTCATCCAGGGACTCTGTGTCATGTAGTCATTTAGGGACCTGGGCTGCATCCATCCTGTGGCACTGACGTCCACAACATATGCCTCCAAGGTCACCTTGGGAGGGGATAAAAGGGAAAATTACATAAGGGTAACTTTTTATGGACCAGTCTTTGCCTGTCTTACATCAGTCTAATCTTGTAATGCCGCCCCACCCGCTACAAAGGAGACTGGGAAACATCCTTTTCCTGTGTGCCCAAGAGGAAGGGAAATTGCACTGTCTCTGCAACAGTACGTCGCTTTGGTCACCAGACCATCTCATTCTTCTTCCCACACACAGAAATACTCATCCCCTTCTCTAGGGAGACAACCCAAAGTCGCCTCCAGGATCTCCAGGTCACGTACGTTCTTTTCCCTTGAGACCACATGATCCGGTGATCAGTGCACTTAGGGGGACAAGTTGTCTGCCCCACACCCCACAGCCGACACGCAGTCACGAAGTAGAAATAACGAAACTCCCATTGAGAAAAGGGAGAGTGCTGTAGCCCCTGGTCCAGGGAAGTGATAGACTCCTTCCTGTGAGACAGGCTTTGTGAGGGTTCCCTGCTCTGGGAAGGGCGAAGTTCCCGGATTAGGTTCTGGTCTGACCTCTGAAGGGCAGGCCCTGCCCATTTTCCTCCATGATCTCATCCTCACCTCACAGGAGTCTTTCCTTTCTCCTGATCCCCCCGGACTCTACCTGAAGCGTTCTTTGGGGAGGAAGTCCTTCTCCTTGACAACATCCAGCTCTTGGAGGTGTTCTTCTTGCTTATGTGTCTGCCAGAGTCAAGGACGTTTTTAAGGGTGACTTCATGACTTCTCAGGCACTAATTCTCTCAGAAGGTCATGGGCTTGGTGAGGTGGGGAGAACTCTGCAAAGGGCAGGCCTACTGGAAACCCGCACAGAGATGTGGACTGACTGGCTGGACACAGGAGTCTGGCCCGTGGGGAGTAGTCCGGGCTGGAGAGGGACACTGGGGAGCCATCACCATATTGCTGGCATTTATCAGCAGGCTGGTGCGCGTAGACAGGCCAGAGAGGAGGTCCAAAGACCGAGCCCTGGCTCACTCCAGTGGCCAGAGAGGTGAGGAGGCGCCCACCAACAGAGGAAGGGAAGGACCTGGGAGTAGGTGAAAATCCAGAAGAGTGTGGTGTCTGGGAAGACAAGTGACGCACGTGTCTCAAGGCAGGGGTGCCGACAGGTCGCTAAGGTGAGGACTGAGGCTTGACAACGGAGGAGGCGACTGGTGACTCTGGCGAGGGCGGTTTCCACGGAGCAGCAGAGTAAGAGGCTGAGTGGCGTGGCTCCAGCCAACAAGGGGAGGGGAAAAGCGAGTGACCGTGACTGTGAACAGAAGAGTCTTGCTGCACAGGTGAGCAGGGACAGTTGGCCCCCGCACCGCGAGAGAGGGAGGGCACAGGGTGTGGCACAGATGCTGGGGGGGGGTTGGTGGACGAAGAGGCGTTTGAGGGGGTCTGACGAGGGGAAAGTAGGCAGGAGTGGGCCGGAGAGGGAGTGAGCCGGGGAGATGGGCGAGTGTGGGGCAGCAGGAAGGGCCCTGGGTGGTCGGTCGTGTGCGTGTGTGCGTAAGGAGAGGCGGCCCCGTGCGGCTGGTGACTCTCTTCAGCAGACGCAGCCACGTGAGCACAGACATGGAGCCGGCAGGGGTGTGATTTAACTGAGGCGCCCATGTTCTCAGGTGTTTAGACAAGACTAGGCCTCCAGCTGTCCTGGGCCCAGCTATCCTGGGGCTCTGGTTGTCCTGGGCCTCTACCTGTCCTGGGCCCAGGTATCCTGGGCCTCCTGCTGTCCTGGGCCTCCAGCTTGCAGATGGCAGGCCTCCATAGTTGCGTGAGCCAGTCCCTCGTAATAAATCTTTCTGCAGATATACATATATCCTATTGGTTCTGTCTCTCTGGAGACCCCTATTACAAGGCATACTGGGGAAGTGAGGAGGGAAGGGTGAGGTGTGGCGGGCTTAGGGAGGAGGGAGGGGTAAGCCCTGGAAGAGCAATGGGAAAACCTGGCCCTCGCTGGCCCGGAGGGGAGGACGGGCATCACCTGAGGGGCTCCCAGCCGCAGTGCCCTCAGGACCGAGCCCGGTTTGGTCTGAGCGTGAAGGGGAAGAGAACATTCAGGGAAGAGGTTGTAAATGCAGGAAGCCTGGGGAATCGGAGAGGGTAGGAGATGGGATCCCAGGAGGGACGCACGACACCGTGAAAGGCTTCATGCATCAGGGGAAAGGCTTTGGGTCTCAGATCTGTAGTGGACACACCAGGCTCACAAGACAGGGGTGCAGTCCTGATGCCAGAGCCCAGACTCTCCCCTGTGTCCCAGGCTTCTTAGTGGGAAACACGGGAGTCTCTTGTCTACCTCCTATTCCTGAAAACCCTAGGACTCCAATCATCTTTCCTTTCCTCCAAGAAGACCCCTAGGTCAGTGGTTTAAACCCTTCTGGGCTCACAGATGCCTCCAAGATGCTGGACAAACTCTATGGATTTTTCCCAGAAAAATGCACAGGCCCGCAAGGTGTCACCCGCTGCTTCCAGGGGTCACGAGGTGTCACCCGCTGCTTCCAGGGGTCATGGGTTTTCTGAGACCCATCTGGAGCCCTCAGGATGATACGCCCTGCCCTCTGGCCTCCACCTCTCAAGGAGCTAGAGCTGAGGTGAACGGCAGGTTGGTCCTGGAACAAAACGGCCCAGTGGCCCTGATGTGACCTCCATCGGTAGAGCCGGTTTTAAGGGCCAGGTGACCACGCCACCGTTTCCGCAGCTCGCCGCCTTGTCGGAAATCTCCCTGGCTGCTGCCTGGACACCAGGGCAGAAGAGGAGGCATTTAGACAGAAAAGTGAGGAGGGGCCTCCTCAGCCGGGAGTCCGGGGGGTGGGCGTTGTGCGGCTCTGTGCCACCCAGGGCCCGTGAAGATCATCCTGCAGCCCCCGCACGGCACTAAGTAGGTCACCTGTCCTTAGGAGCCCTTTGGAAGTGTCCTCCTCAGTCAGCAAGGCAGCCCTGTCTGGGAAGCTTCCGGGCACTCCTGTCTTGTGAGCATCCAACACCACCCCAAAAAGCCGGTTGGGGCGTGGCTAGGACTTATGGGCACCCTCCCGCCAGAGCCCCACAGGGAGTCCCCCCGATGGATGCTTCGTGCTCTTTCCCAGTCTCCAAATTAACAACCACCTCCAACTGGAAATCACACTTCCGCGTGGGAGCAGAAAAGGCAGCTGTGCAGACGGACCAGGGCTTGGAAGTAAGTAACCCCACGGAGGCAGCAGGCTTTAGCCGGAAAGAACCTGCTCAGGAGGCCTGAAGAGGTTTGCACAGATGCCCCTGGGGAATTCGCAGGACCTTGGCTTAGCTTGCTGGCCAGACATGTCTCATTCTCTGGGTCCCCAGGAGTCCCTGGCTTTTTCTGTCTTTTCCTGTCTTTTCATCTGACGCTAAAGAAACCCAGCCATTGTTTCACACTGGAAAGGGAACAATGCATTTGCCTTCTCCTTCTCTCCGCCTGGCCCCCCGTTTACTGGAGACGATGAAGACTCTAAACAGTAATCACGATAAAAGCAGCCCTTAACCTTACTAAGGATAGCAAGAATAAGGAAGCAGCTATCTTAGTCATTAGGGCATTAAAATGTACTCAGGGTGGATATGC
Organism: Panthera uncia; assembly: GCF_023721935.1. NCBI lineage: Eukaryota > Metazoa > Chordata > Mammalia > Carnivora > Felidae > Panthera > Panthera uncia. The sequence goes on along the minus strand of NW_026057586.1, from coordinate 13,916,668 downwards.
TGAGAAACCAGGGCTCCTGTGTGTTTTGATGACAATGCTGAGGCCTAATTTCTAGGCAATTGCTAGATCACCAGATCCCTATCACCCACATAGAATATTATCCTTTCCTAGACCAGTAGGGCCCATGCTATCTGCTCAAGTTAGGCCCTTTTCATAGTAAGAGTCTTAAGTTACTTAAAAAAAAAAAAAAGTTCACTTTCAGGATACCCGTGACAGGTGACGACTGGCATGGGACACTATCAGGGGTTGGGGGCTCTGCACGCTGGCCAGCAGGACCCTAGGCCCCGAGCGTCTCTGCTTCTCCCTAGACGCCCTCCCCTGTGTGTTCCCCCGCCCTCCACTGGCTTCCTCTACCTACTCACGGATCCTGTTCTCTCCAGACCTCTCCAGATCTCTGAGTCCCCTTCCATCACCGACTGCCTCTTAGCTCTGATTTCTGAGAGAGGAGTGGACTGGCCCTTGAATTACTTTGCTAAGGCTGTCCTCAGAATCGGGCCACATCTGTTCTGATCAGCTATGGAGAGTGTGTCTTAGGCCGCACGACATTGCCTACAAGTGGGGACAGCTTGCTTCTCCTAGAAAGGGCAAGCATCTATCTAAGAGACCCCATAACATGCTGTCCAGTACATAGTTTCAAATACACTGGCATCTCATCCAAAGCCACTGCCAATTACTGTCCCAGAGTAGGGCAGGGCCGTTTCAGAAACTGCTTGCTCATCACAGAGTCACTTTCATCCCTGGTTATGTTGGTGTCCCTTCCAGATATTTCTCTCCGTTCGGCAGTCCATTTACTAAATGGTTCATGTAAGCACAGCCACTGTAGTTTCCATACGACACTGAAGTAGAAAGGACGAATTGCATGGGCACAAAGAGCCACCTTCTCACTTACCTCCTGGACCCAGAAACTCCAGCGATGGCAGGGGTGGCGACATCATCGTGACTTGTCCGCAGTCTGACGTGAGTCTGCAGATGCCATCATAGCCTCACGGTGTTGGAACTCCACTATTAGATTAACCACCTGTGGGCAGCGGGAGAATTTGGGGTCCCCACGTGGCCTCACTCTTTTGCCCCGCAGTGACTTTTGGTTACTCGATGTGACTTCTGGAGACTCTGCCTGCTGGAAGATTTCTTCCACACTGTGGCCGGTGCCTACACCACAGGAAGAGCCACCTGGCTTTCCAGCTCTGTTCCGAGGTCTCCGGATTAACTGAGGGACCAAGAATCCTTGCAACACTCCTTTGAGGGAGACACGCCCCTTTTTATTAGGTCTGGGATTTTTATGATGCTCTAGCCCCTGCAGAACCTGTGGGAGCTGCCCCTCAGTTTCTTGCTCTGGGGTATTTGGGCTTATAGATGGATGATTTTACAGCTCCATGTATTTGGATCACCACGGCCAGCTCTCAGTAGCTACAACTGGGCCTAAAAGACCACAGCCCCACAGCCCTCTTTGCTTCCTAATGACCCGAGCTGGCCTCCCCACGCTAGTGGCCGGCATGGAGTGCGAGGGCACGAGAGCCTAGCATTTGAGTGCTTTTCCTCCTGGATCTGATTTTGACCTTATTGCATGATGGCAGGTGGAGAGCTTTGACACACAAGTTGTGGGTGGGGCAGGCACAGAGAAACACCCACTGCAGGCTATCATGATGTTGTATGAAGTTCAACGACATTTAAAAATAAACCCAGTCACTTTGGCAGGTGGTCAGTGGGTTGGCATTTCCACACACAGCGTCACTCACCCCACGGAGGGCCCCAGGTGGCCCACACTCGGCTTCCCCGATTGGGATCACATGTGAGCCTCCAAATAATCCTGGTTTTAGGATTCCCCGTCTTATAACGGGGGAAAGTGAGGCAGAGAACATTTCAGTGATTTGTTCAGGGTGACAGGGCAAGAGTAAGGACCTTAATTTCTTCACTTTTAGCCCTATTTCTAGGCCTTTCGTTTGATGTGAGAAAGTCTATATAATTTTAGCAAGGAGGTGTGTCCACGAGGGGTGTTTCTCAAGAAAGGAAGGGCAGCCTCACTAAATGCTTAAGAAGGTCAACGTCCTCTATGCCTCCAGGCTTCCTCGTTGCCTGTCTCGGTGCCCTTGTTATCTCTGTTAGAAATTCACTTTGCTTTCTGCGGTGCTCATTACACATTGTTCTGCTGGGGCAGAACGAATAATTAACTCGCGGGCTTGGCCATCCTTTTGTCCTGAGCACTTAGCGTGCTCCCTCTTTCTCCTCTGGAGATCAAAACCTTCATCCCTTTTTCTGGTTTCCTTTGATGCAAGCCTTTATGGCTGGGAGGATGTGCTTGTCAGTTGCTGTTCTAAGGACTCACGAAGGTCATCATTTCGGTCCCTGCTTCTGTGAGAAGGATGAATTTGGAGGAAGGCAAGCCACCAGCCCTCCCCTTCCTCCACTTCGTTTGTTTGTGTGTTTACATCATCTCTTTTCAGCAGTCATTGTCCTGTGTATGAAAATACGAACCCTTATTTTGACAGCTGGGCAGTGTCTTTGATTTTGGAAGATGTCACTTGGGAAAGGTGGGGGTGACAGCAGATGGGCAGCAGCCAGTCCGCGCTGCAGTTGCCCTGCGCACAGCTGTGGGTGGCTACAGTGGGATTTGGGATGAGGGGTGCCTTTCTGTCTGTTCCGTGTTTTGCCAGCTTCCCGGGGCTGGATATCATTAGGCTGCAAGCCGCGCGCTCTGAGCTGTTAGAACCAGGAGTTCCCGGCATCAGGGAAGAGGGAAGGAGGTGGACGGAGGAGACAGGAGAGGAAAAGTAAGAAGAGAGCTGAGAGCCCCCCAACAGGTGCAGTCCGAGTGCCGGGAGTGGGCCATGATGCGGGGGGAGAAATCCCAGGAAGAGAAAGGGGGATCTAAGGAGGTGGTAACAGGGTGCCGGGTGCATGGATGGGCCAGTCGCCCGAGTTGGGCTCTGTCCTCGTCTGTTCAGGCTGTTATGACAAAATCCCACAGCCTGGGTGGCTGGGAAACGGCAGAAACTTCTTTCTCGCATTTCTGGAGGCTGGGTGTCTGAGAGCGGATGCCGGCGTGGCCTGGTTCTGGTGAGGGCCCTCGTGCTGGCTGCAGACGGCCGACTTCTCGCTCTTCCTCACGTGGCGGACGGAAGGGTTGGCGTCTCTCACAAGAGCACTGACCCCACTCACCGGGCTCCACCCTCCTGACCTAGGCACCCCCCCCCCAAAGGCCCTACCTCCTAACACCATCACGCGGTGGGGCGGAGGATGCCAACACGTGAATCTGCAAGGGGATGCGCTCGGTCCAGAGCAGGCTCTTCCCTGAGATCTGGAAACTCTCCAGCCATTTTTGCTGATTAACGTCACAGAGGCTGCTGCCTCCGTAGCACAGGCAGCAGGAAGCTTCTAGGGCCGACGGCCCCCTCCGGAGCTCTCATCCGCCAGGGAGGGTGAGAGGTGGGAAGCCGTTTGCCAGCTGGCCTGCTCTGCGGGCTGCCTGTCCAGGAAGCTGTGTGAGACTTTCTAGCTCTTTCTCAGGGTCCCAAGGCAGACAATGAATGTCCATGGAGGCCACGGTATTGCCGTTCCCTCAGGATCATGGGGCCCACCACTGCCCAGCTCACATGTCAGCCCAGCTGAAGGACCAGCTCAGCAGCTCCCCACCAACCCCTCTGACGCCAACACACACACACACACACACACACACACACACACACACTTCTCCCCTGCTCCCTCCTTCTGTTCTCAGTTTTCTGTTCCGGGTGCCCCTTGTCATCACCACCAGCAGCAAGTCCTACCCGAAGGCCCACAGAGACCAGGGCTTTGTGGGGAATTCTGGCCCAGCGCCATTCCCAAGGTTCAAGGGTCAAGCCAGGAATCCCAGAGACAAGTCTCTGCTTTATTACTCGCGGAGATGAGCCTTTGAGTAGAGCTGGACGCAGGCACGGGGGTGGGCACCTCTCTGAGGTGTGTGACAAGGGCATCAGCCATTAGACCTCAGGGAGGACAGCCAGGCCCCTCCCTGGGCCCCTGCCCTTCAAACTGAGATCATCCCACTAAACCAGGACTAGCCTTGACCATGAGGCAGAACCACAACCCCAGGGGTGTTGCTGGGGAGGCCCGGAACCTGCTTGGGTTCCACTGCTTTCCCCCTTCCATTCTGCAAACTGTGAGCTGAGAACCTGCTGTCCCCCAGGGGTGCCCTGGAGACCTCCGTGGAGCCAGGGAGGCCACCCCTCATCCCTACCACTGTTCTGGTGGGAGCCTTGCTGGCAGCCATTTTTGCCTCTGCAGTCGTGGGGAGCTTTCTAGGAAGCCAAGGGAAATCCTTTCCATGTACAACACACTCAACTGATAGAAGCTGAGGACTCCAGGGAGGAATTCCAGCACTTTCTGAAGAAGGGCCTGGCCACACAGTGACCCAGCTTTCAACTGGAAGGAAGAGGGGGCAGGGAGGTGGGGTGGCTGAGTTCCCCTGGCTTCCACAGGTTTCTCGTGGTCGTGTCCTTCCCGTGTCGGAAGTCTCCCAAACTGCTGCCCCCTGCCTGTGGCCCAGCAACGGTGGGGGTGCGGTCCCAGGGTGGGGCTGGCAGGGGACCAGTCCCATAGGGGATCCACTCCCTCCCCTGTTCTCAGCTGGCGGTGGGGGCGGCTGTGTGGCCCCGGGAAGGCAGAAGCGATAGCACACCTTGTTGGGGAAGCCGCTCTGTTGTGTCCTTATCTTGCTGGTCTCTACGCCAGCTTCTCCTGGCTGTCGGCAAGGCGGCCATGGGCCCAAGCTGGGGAAAGTGCTGAGGAGACAGGTGGTCCCCCCGCCCCCAGCACTCAGTGTTGCAGACAGCTCGAGGAAAACATTGGCCGAGTCTTACAACTGGGAAGTCCCCGAGATGGAGAAGCTGCCGAGAGCGGCTGGCTCCTGTGGGGACTTTGGCCGACAGAGCAGAATGTGGGCAAGAGGAGGATGAGACGGACCCCAGTGAAGGCCTTTACAAAAAGGTCTGAGGAAATGGAATGATTAAGACTGAAGAGATCAGGTAGCACGGTATTAATACTTCGGGAACAACGCCGGTATGAATATCACAACAGCTTGTCAGTTCTGACCTCTGTCACACGGCAACTGGCATTCACATGGCAGTGACACACTTCCGGGACCGTGAGCCTGCATACACCCGGGGGTGAGGTGGGACCGTCCTGCCTCTGCTGAAGAAAGCATCCTAGGGGCATCTGGGTGGCTCAGTCGGTTGAGCCTCCAACTTCGGCTCAGGTCAGGACCGCACAGTTTGTGAGTTCGAGCCCCACATCAGGCTCTGCACTGTGAGCACAGAGCTCCCTTCGGATCCTCTGTCTCCGCCTCTCTCTGCCCCTCCTCTGCTCACACACTCTCTCTCAAAAGACTAAATAAACATGAAAAGAAAAGAAAAAAGAAAAGAAAAGAAGAGAAGAGAAGAGAAGAGAAGAAAAGAAAAGAAAAAACATCCTAAAACACATGCCCGTGGTGGTGACTTTGTTTTAGAGACAAGACTGGATTGCCTGTCATCTGTCAAAATACCGTAATAAACCAAAAGGCCATTACTTTAACTAATAATGACAAATGACTGGCATCGTGCCTTTTAGTAACATAAACCAAAAAGAAACCCAGTGAGGTTGTGGGGTGCGTGGGTGGCTCAGTTGGTTAAGTGTCCAGCTCTTTTTTTTTTAGAAAGTTCTTTTTTTAAATGCTTATTTGTTTGAGGGGGGAGGGAGGGGCAGAGACAGAGGGAGACATGAAATCTGAAGCAGGTTCTGGGCTCTGAGCTGTCAGCACAGATTCCGACACGGGGCTCGAACCCATAAGCCATGAGATCGTGACCTGAGCTGAGGTCAGATGCTTAACCAACTGAGCCACCCAGGCGCCCCTAAGCATCTGGCTCTTGATTTAGGCTCAGGTCATAATCTCATGGTTCGTGGGTTCGAGGCCCATGTCAGGCTCCATGCTGACAGCTCAGAGCCTGCTTGGGATTCTCTCTCCTTCTCTCTCTGCCCCTCCCCCACACACTTGCTCTTTCCTTCCCCCCCCCAAAACAAAACAAAACAAAACAAAACAAAAAACAATACCAGTGCAAGTAACTTACAGAAAAAGCTAATAAACACTGAAAACAGCTATTTGTTTCACAAAAATTCTCTTTGGGTATGTGTTGATAATATATATCAGTTTACAAAGCTGTAGTCAATATGTACATACAATCTCACATTCTACTTTTCTTCACTAAGTATTTCATTTACACATTTCCATTTACTGGCACATTATCCCAATATCTGGTAGCTAACAATATTTTATGGATTCATGTTTCCTTATTGAGTATTAATGGCTTTCATTGTTTATTTTATAAATAGTGGTGCTATGTATTTTGTATGAAATTGTTTCCATTTTGAGGTATAGCCTTTCAAAGTGAAACTATGGGGTCAAAAGGTATAAAGGGTTTAATATCTCATTACATATTCCCAGATCTCTTTTCTGCAAGAATAAACTTATTTTTAGTTCCACTGGCAATGTATAAATAACCAATTTCCCTGAGGCCTAACAGACTTTTTTTTCTTTCTTTTCTTCCTCCTTTTCTCCTTCTCCTTATTCCTTTTCTTCTCCTCTTCCTCCTCCTCCTCCTTCTTCAATAGTATGAAATATTACGTAAAGAATTATTTTAATTTTTTAAAGTTTATTTATGATTTATTTTGAGAGAGAGCCAGTGGGAGAGGGGCAGAGAGAGAGAGAGAGAGAGAGAGAGGGAGAGAGAATCCTGAGCAGGCTCTGAGCTGTCAGTGTGGAGACCCACGTGGGGCTCGATGCGGGACTCAAACCCCTGAACCGTGAGATCGTGACCTGAGGAATTTGGACGCTTAACCGACTGAGCCACCCAGGCGCCCCCGAATTAGTTAAAATTTTTATTTGGGAAGTGGCGATGAGCAGCTGGAGCTCGTGTTGGAGCGCATGTGACCGGGCAGAGGGAAGTGTGCAGCTGGCCCAGAGCACCTCCACCCCAGCCCCTACCCCGGCCCCTGGCAGAGAGAGTGTGGACGGCGGGAAGCGAGCGCTGCACTGTCGGCATCTCAGGGACACCGAGGAGAGTGTGGCCTGGTGAAGCCACGGAACACTACAGGTCACTGCTAAAGAGTCTCCTTGCTGTCTTCTGTTCCAAGTATGGCAACCACGTGTCCTCAATCTGCCGCCATTTCAAGCAGTGGCTCCAGTTGTCCCCTTAGAGGGCTCCCGTTCTTTTCAAGCCATGCGTCCCAGATTTGAATTCGGAAAATATGGTCACTACTATTTCCGTACATTGGTCGCACCCACGCCGCTAGATGCCAGCCTCAGAGTAAAGACTGTGTCTTATTCATCATCCCAAACCGTGTGGCCCCTCCCCTCCTACTCCCCTCCCCTTTCATTCGGAAAGCGGTTCTATTTGCTCTCTTGTCACTTGCAGAGTTACTCTCCTTTGAAAATACAGGTTCTAAAATAGCCCTCAGCTCTTGTCTCCCTTCCAAGCCGCGTGTGTGCGTGTGTGAAAAGACACGCAAATTCTGCAAACATAGCTTTCCTTAATGTTTCGTATGTAGCAATATAGAAGGTAAAGGCAATGATGTTGCCTATCAAGTGAATTCTTCTGGATACTTCACTGTGCTGATGACAGCAGAGGGGTATTCGAGGTCACGAATGTCAGTGCTTTCACTTAGTATCCAATTAAAAGTTGGCACGGCCAGTGCAAGGTATGAGCTATACGTGTCCATCGTAACCGGAGCTCTCAGCCATGAATCCCTAGCTTGTAATAATTATAAAGATGAAGATAATAAACGCTTTTAGGAATTACCTACTGGTCCAGCAGACCCATACAGCAAAGCGTCTAAGGTATCAGGAGAAGAATTCCGGCAAATGCTTTGATTCTAAACTCTTCACACTCCTCTGACTTTACGGCAGACCCCAGCACTTAACATTTTCTCCCAGATCCCCCCTGGTGTAACTGTCCAGGAGCCAGACTGGTTGAACTGGCACAGTGTTCAACATGCGAGGAGACCGTGGCCATCCTCAACCTATAATAGCTCAGAATCAGGCTCGTGCTGCAGATGGGGTGGGTGGGTGTGGAGTGGAGGTGATAGCTTAGCATTTATAAAACGGTAAATTTGATCTGGCAGGGACCGTCTGTCTTTCGTTGTCCATCAGATTTTAAAATTCTCCACAAAAAAACTTGAACCGCCAATTCAAGGCAAATGAAAAAGTGTCCTTTGGAAAGTGAATATCGTCTCCCTCATTTGTGGCCTCCCAGGACAGTGGCTTAAGTGGCTGATGTGGGCCAAGGGTGGTACAACGTATCTTCCGCACCTCCGACTTCTGTCTCGCCTGGCCCCCACCTCAAGCTTCTAAGTCCAGGAGACTTTACGCTTCACAGCTGTCTGTTGCCCAGAAGTCATACTAGACCTGCTGTGGCTTGCCTGCGCTAAGGCCATAGGGCTTCAGGTCACCCAGCGAGTATCTGTTTTATCCTTCTCCTTTCTGCATGACATTAGCGGGACCTGATGCACAGCAGAACGGAGCAGGCCGGGAGCTCATCCATGTTACCTCTGAGACATCGCTCCCAGGGGCCAAAGACGAAGCAAGGCAGGAGCTCCACTAGCCTTGGAGGATGGAGGTGGGACTCCGGACACGCGAGTCGGGAGTGTCCACTAGGGGGCTGTCCATGTAGAACTCCAATGGCCATCGGGACCAGGGAAGAGGTCTGCCATGAACAAGAAAAGGCTGGGCCTGGGGACAACAGGAAGGGCGCTGAGCTGAGAGAACTGGCTTCTAGACAGGCCGGATTGCCTATCAGAGCAGGTGGGAAGGGCTGAGATGAAACCTTGGTTCAGGACCCCTCGGTAAAGGTGAGAGATTCTGTGACCCAGAAACATCTACGGGGGATCTTGGCACTAAGGATCGTTCACTCATTCAGCATATGTGCTGAGCTCCTCTCACAGCTGGATAGTGACCTGGGAGCTGGGGACATAACAATAGTAGAAAGCATGGCTCCTGCTTCTATGAAGATAACAAAAAACAAAATGAAAACAAAACCATTCTGGGGGGAGAGCTGGGATGGATAGCAGGATTTAGGATTAATAACTAGGTCCCAGAGCGCACACCTGAGCTAGGACTTCATTGTAAACCCTGCCAGATTACCAGTCAAGTTCCTGCCTTCACTATGGGTGGCTCAGGAACAAGATGGGACTCTGTGGACAGAAGAGCTGTCAGTGGGTCGGCAGAGAGCACGGGAAGCAGCCTCAGACGGTTATCTGCACACTGTTCCCAGCAGCACTCTCACAGCAGCCAAAAGGTGGAAACAACCCGAAGGCCCGTCCGTGGATGAGTGGCTAAAACAAAATGTGGGGCGCCTGGGTGGCTCCGTCGGTTAGCGTCCAGTGTTGGCTCAGGTCACGATCTTGTGGTCCGTGAGTTCAAGCCCCGCATCGGACTCTGCGCTGACAGCTCAGAGCCTGGAACCTGTTTCGGATTCTGTGTCTCCCTGTCTCTCTCTCCCTCCCCCACCCACGCTCTGTCTCCCTCTCAAAAATAAATACACATTAAAAAACATTTCAAATCAAATGTGGCCTGTACACACAATGGAATCTTATTCAAACTTACAAAGGAAGAATATTCTGCCATGTTACAACCCGGATGAACCTTGGGGACATCACGCTAACAGAAAGGAGCCAGCCACAAAAAGACAAATACTCTATGATCCTACTCACAGACAGTTCCTAGAGCAGTCACATTCATAGAAACAGAAAGTGGAATGGTGAGTGCCAGGGGCTTCCGGGGGGGAAAGGGGAGGGGATCGTTGAATGGATAAAGTTTCCAGTTTTCGTGATGAGAAAGTTCTGGAGATCTGTTTTACACCGATGTGAAGATACGTAACACTACTGAGCTGTACACTTAATGGTTAAGATGGTAAATTTTACGTGTTTTCTAACCACCATAAAACATAAGTAAGGGGAAAAAAGGAAGAAAACTCTGACCCATACTACAATGTGGCTGAATTTCCGAAATATTATGCTGAGTGAAATGAGCCAGACACAAAAGGACAAGTCCTGTTTGATTTCATTCATATAAAGTGCCTGCAATGGTTAAATTCACAGAGACAGGAAGTAAAATGGCGGCTGCCAGGGGCTGAGTGGGGAGGAATGGGAAATTCGTGTTTAATGGGAACCAAGTTTCAGTGTAGGGGGTGTAGAAACAGTTCTGGTGATGGATGAGGGCGATGGGTGCACAACAATGTGAATGTCCCACTGAACTCTACGCATAAAAATGGTTACGATGGTTAGGTTTTATATTATGTATATCTTACCACAGTACATTTTTTAAATGTTTATTTTTGACAGAGAGAGAGCATGGGTGGGGGAGGGGCAGAGAGAGAGGGAGACAGAGGATCCGAAGCAGGCTCTGGTTGACAGCAGGGAGCCCGAAGCGGGGCTCAAACTCACAAACCGTGAGATCATGACCTGAGCCAAAGCCGGACACTCAACCAACTGAGCCACCCAGACACCCATACATTTTTTTTTTTTAAGTCCATAATATAGTAGATAAGCTTCCTTCGAACTCAGAATTCGTTTCCAGGTCACCTTCCCCACTTGGTATGTCAACCCCATGAGATTTAGCAAGCTCCAAAAGAATAAACTAACATGTTCTCTGGTGGAAAAATAAATAAAGCAGCACACAACTGGGAAGAAGCAGGAGCAGGGGGAATCGTGGGGCATGTTGGCCCTTTCTATGAGCTTAGCCTCAAATGTTATGTGCATCTCTAACAAGTTCTCAGGTGACGCTGAGGGGGGACCACACTTTGAGAACCACAGGCCTATCCAAATCTCTTTAAGAGTGTCAAAACCACAGTGGAGGGGTTCTCGAATCGTAGCAAGAAGTTTTACGTGGAAATTTTATTGCAATGCTAGAATCCTGAGTCCTTTAGACATTTGTACTTTTTTAAAAGTTTATTTATTTTGGGGGGGGGGTGGGCAGAGAGAGAGGGAGAGAGAGAGAGCAGGCAGGGTGGGGAGAGAGAGAGAGAGAGAGAGAGAGAAAATCCCAAGCAGGCTTCATGCTGTCAGTGCAGAGCCCACGTGGGGCTCGATCTCACGAAGATCTCACAAACCGAACTGTGGGATCATCACATGAGCTGGAATCAAGAGTCGGACGCTGACCCCACTGAGCCACCCAGGCGCCCCAAGACATTTATATGTTCTAAGGCTTCCCCAGCTGATTCTGATGTAGTAGATTCTTGTTCCCCAGGGAAAGAAATGATGCCCTCGCCCACTGGTTCTCAAAGTGTGGTCTAGGAATCAGCAGCAGCAGCAGCAGCACCAACGGGGTACTAGTTAGAGAACCACATTCTCAGGCCCCACCCCAAACCTACTGAAGCGGATGCTCTACGGGCGGGGGGCCCAGGAATGTGCTTTGACAAGTCCTTTGGGTGGTTCTGAGTCACGCCGAAGTCTGAGAACTGTGAGCTCTGTCTTCTGACACCTCCCTTTTTCACTGATGTGCTGGTGACTGAACCAGGGCTTTTGGACAAGTGGGTATGTAGTTTCCCCACGTCTGTGACTGGTTACTGAAGAAAAGGACAGTTTATTCTTTTTTTTTTTTTTTTTTTTTAATGTTGGCCTGGAAATGTGATTTGGGCGTTACTGGGTTGGGAAAGTTAATGAAGAGAATTACGAATACTCTGACACCAGAGACCACACCTAGTGTAATTCAGAGAGACTTCAAAGAGGCAAACTTTCACTTAGTAAAAGGAAAAGACTTTAATGACTGGAGGGCCCTGGTCATGGGGAGGGTTTTCTTGGGGCGTAGTGACTGTACCCTCGTTGGGTGGGTTCCGTGTGATGGCCATGAGGAAATCTTAGAAGGAAGTGGACTCAGTCAAGGGTCCCAGATGACTGCCTGAACGAGGTCAGTTTCAGAGTCACCCGGCGTTGTTTAAAATAAATTCTGGAGTCCCGCTCATGACAATTCGGATTTGGCACCACTGGGGAGGGACCCTGGCATTGCACTGACCCACAGGGGGCTTTAAAGTGTTAGGTCTGAGAATGTCTAAACAGGATGTATCTGTCATCCCTTCCCAGTCCTACGACTGTCTGAAAGAGGCTAGAAAGGTTAGCTTCTAAAGGTTGGAAAATGCAGAAAGAGCAAATAATTTTCTCCTTCAGATAAGACGTCTACACTAAAAATTAAAAAGGATGGTAGTATTTTTGGCTTTACTAAGGGCCCCCGTAAGAAACAAGTTTAAACTACAGCAGAAAGGATTTGCATTAAAACAAGAAAAATCTCCTAGCAATGGGGGATTATTAAACATCGGGATGGGCTAAAAGAGTTGATTGTGGAAGAGTCTTCTCTAGAGACTTCTAGAGCTGGGAGCCTTTCTCATCTGTCTGGAAGGATGTTGGGGGGCTGGTGGGGAGGGCGGTGATTTTAGGCTCCCTTCCCGCTTGGATGCTGATGTTCCATACACAGCAGCATAGTAAACTAAGGCAGACCGCTTCCCTCAAGGGTATGGAAGAGCCACAGTGAAAGCTTCCCTCGTTAGCAGATTGCTAATAAAACCAGATCAACAAATGGTGGACCGATAACGTACTCATGCACTGACACGACCTGTGTCTGAAGAGGACAACCCCGTTCTTTCGATCCAGTCACCAACCCCCCTGCGGATGATCTCACAGGCATCAGCTGTTGTCTTTAGCACGTATTTGACCACGAGTACCAAGTCTCCAGTACAAAAACAATTACGAAAGGGACCCCTCCTGACAACATCTTTCTGAAGTTCGGGTGTTGAGGTTCGGTTTGAGTTAGACATCAAGGCCGAGCACTGAGAAGGGAGGACCTTACGAGCAAGAGGAGGCAGGAAGGAAGCCTCTGAACAAATACAGATAGGAATAGCAACCGGAGAGAACAGGCCCCGCCCTGGATGTAAAGTGACGAGCTGACAGGGAGCCAGAGACGGGGCCCAGAGGTGAAGCCAGCTGGGGCTGGGCCAAGGAGACACGGGCATCACTGCATTTCAAGCCCGTATTTCTGCCTCAGGAAAGATAGTTCTGGGGAGACCCTTGTATTTCTTCAGTTGGAAGCGTGACCAGAATGGACGCAGAACTTGTGAAAACCCTTCCAGGTGGTCCAGAAAGTCGTCCTCTGTCAAGGAGCAGGTTTGCAAAATGCAGCATCGTGGTCTAGGAATCAAATGCTCACCCTGGAGTCAGGTGACCTGGACTAAGACTTTTCCTCTATCACTTGACCACGGACAAGTTGTTCTGTTTTTTGCAATACTTCCGGGCCTCCGTTTCCTTACTTGGAATATGAGGACAGTAAACAGGCCCGGGATGACAACTGAGGGCAGGGGCTGGCTGGTGGTATGTGCTCGCTAACTGTAAGCTTTTCCCATTTTTCTAAAGCATTTTACGGCTGAACTCTCCGATCCACCGAAACGGGGCCTCCCGGACGCCAGGCTGACACCCGGCACCTGTCTGTGACGGGTTTTCAGCATAACTTGGCAAAACGGGAGAAATAAGAACGAAGTCGTATGTGTGCGTGTTAGCATTTGGTAGCTAACGACAGGTTTCTTCCTCGGAGAATGCACAACGTCCTTTGCTTTTGGAAATAATGAGCCCAGTAGAAGGTACATTTAGTTTTATGTTCTTGGGAGCTTTAAGTTAGCCCTTGTTTTTTTCGTTTCTGGTCCGTGAACTCCAAGAATCTGGGAACCATTCTTCTAAAAGGTGTGAGGGAAGGGGGCGCCTGGGTGGCTCAGTCGGTTGAGTGTCTGACTCTTGCCTTCTGCTCAGGTCATGATCTCGCGGTTCGTGGGTTCAAGCCCCGTGTCGGGCTCAGAGCTGATGGTGCGGAGCCTGCTTGGGATCCTCTCTCTCTCTCTGCCCCTCCCACTTCTCTCTCAAAATAACTAAATACACTTTCAAATAAATAAATAAAAGGTGTGAGGGAGATCCAAAGAGGGTGGGCAGGGCTCTCTGGAAGATTCTGCCTGATGCCCCACGGGCATGAGCTCACAGCATACAGGTGTCTCTACCTCTCACACCAACACGAGCCTCTCTCTTCATGCTTCTCATGCTCTTCCTTTTTCCCCTCCTCCCTCTCTCTGAGTAGATTCTAACCTTATTCTCTCCTGCTTTTGCTCTAGCCCTTGCAGGGCAGTAGAATATGCGCCCCCCCCAAAACATGCCACTTTGGCCTCAGGATTATTTTGAGCTGAGAGCAACTGAGAAGAAGCAGATACAAGAACAGCTCTCTGCCGTCGCCTCTTCACCCAAACGCAGAACAAGACTCTGTAAAGGCGCCCAGCTTCCCTCTCTGCCAGGAAGGACAGAAGTGAACCGCCGGAGAGAACTCTCGACCCTTACCTAGACCACAGCAGACACACCTACCTAACGCCTCTATCACCCTTGTCTTCCCTTAGTCCCCCGACGTGATAACCTTCTCAGTTCGCCACCCGACAAACTCCCAGTCCTTTTCTTGGTCTCGCTACTTCTCTAAACATTTATTGTTCTTTTGTTAAGATGCTGTGTAAGCCCAAGTTCCAACTACCCCGTGAATTACTCCTCACTGAGCACTTCTGTGCACACATGATGCACCTGTTAATACAGGTGTTCCTCTTGTTAATCTTGAAGTGTTTCCTCCCCTCCACCCCTTTGGGCTATTCCTGCCACCTCTCCCCTCCCCCCCGCCTTTATTTTTTACTTTCTTCCCTGCCCTGTTTCTCCTCCCCTCCACACACTTTCGTATCTGTTCCTGGTTTTGCCCCGGATTGTTTTCCCTAGCCGCAGGTGCTGTATCTCCGGGTGTGCCCGGCTCACCCAGGTGGCCGCACACAGATGCCGTGCGCGGTGTGGCCGATGCCCTGCCGCATCCCCTCCTGACGGAGGTCTGTGCTAAGAACAGAACAACAAGCAAGGCACTCAAGATTGATCTTCCTGTCTCCGCACAGTGACATGTCATTAATTGAGATGCTTCCTTTTAGCACCAGAGGATGGCTCATTGCCCATATCCCTTCCAACAACAGGGACACATTTTGGGCACTGAATTTGAGGGAGAGGAGTCAGGCTCCATACAAACCTAAGGATTACAGCCGAGGCACAGCCACGAATCTATTATTTTGGGAGTTTCCTTGAAACGTGGGGGTGAGACATTTCTCCTCTTTGGAGAGCCAGCTTGGCCAGTCTGTCGAGATTTGCCTTGGACTTTCCTGGTTTCAGCATTAAAAGTCCCGTGTCTTGGGAAGCTCATGGCACACTAGGACAGTTGGTCACCCTAGAGCCGGCAGTAATCAAGCCTCTACTGGGCTATTTGTCAAAGATTAAGCACAAGTAGGTTCAGTTCAGACAGTGAAAACAATGAGAAGAGAGTAAAGAACCATTTAACTCAGAGAAGAGAAACCTGAGGGTGGGGGTGGGGCAGGGGAGGCTGTTTTGGTGACAAGTCTCACGTGTGTTCGCTGAGTGGGCTAGGACGTGTGTCCAGCTGCTGTCCATTTCTCCCAGAGCTCAGAGGCAGAGGAAATGGGTGTGAGTGGAGCCCGAACTTACAACGCCAAATTTCCTGACAGTAAGTATTCTTAGACTCCAGAATGAGTTTCTAAAACAGATTAGGTATTGTCTTTAGAGGTAAATTCCTAAGGGCTTTAAAAGTTTAGGTGTGGCCCGAGAGCTGGAGGGATGGACAAAAGACATTTCCAAGATTCCTTCCAACCCTAGAATTCTGTTTCCATCTCCCCATCTTTTATGGCTCTGATTATTTTTTGTGTCCTCTTTTGCCTGTAGTTAAATCGTGTAGAATGACCAGGAAAAAGTGCTTTGATTCTAGTCTCCCGGGGCGTGAGTCCAGCTTTTCCAGAACATGATGGAAAGGAAAGATTAGCATGTTTGTTTGTTTGTCCCTAAGGATGCTTAAATTTAGAAAAGGTTATTTATTGGTCAATTTCATGACAGCAATATTAGAGGTTTAACACAGGGAGAAACATTCCCTGTGGTCCTACTATCCCAACAGCCTGAGTGACCCACTTTCTCTTCCCACTCACTGCCTGAGATTTTCCTGGGATTTCGTTAACGTTTAACCTGGGATCCAACCTTACCCACACAGGATTCTTACATTCTGGCAAATGGGCCTTACCGAGAGATTAAAGCAAAAGGCAAACAACCTTAAGAAAACTTAAAAAAGCATTCTGTGTAATTGAGTTATTTCCAATGTTTAAAATCGGCTTAGTTTTCCTCCACAGAATTGTCTCACATCCTGGGAAATCAAGCTGAGCCATCTGGTGAATTGTTGTGGTTAAAACTGAGAGAGCTCTGGGGTTGGTGGCTGGTCCTTGTTGCTTTAGGGATGTGTCTCCTTCAGACAAACACTTCTGTTTGTTGGAAATTGGGCACTGCCTACATGAAATCTGAGCATCTCTTTCCACTCTGTTCTTCTGAAGTTGCTACTTCTCGGTGATCCCAGCCCACCAACCCTGAAGTCAAAAGCTGATGGCAGAAACCCTTTGGCTGATCTCCTTCTGATCAGCCCCTTACGGGAGTTGCTTGGTGTATTAGTCAGTGTTCTCTAGACAAACAGAACCAATGGGATGTGTATATATGGAAAGGAGATTTGTTTTAAGGAACTGATTGGCTGGCAAGTCCAGACTCTGCAGCTTGGGCTGTCAGGTTGAAGAGCCGATGTTGTGGTACCAATCCGAAGGCCATCAAGCTGGAGAATTCCTTCTTGCTCTTGGAGATCAGTCTTCGTTCTATTCAGGCCCACCCACAATACGGAAGACAGTCTGCCGTTCTACTTAAAGTCCACCAATCTAAATGTTAATCTCATCTAAAAATACTCATACAAAAAAAAAAAAAATCCAGAATAATGTTTGACCAAATATCTGGGCACCATGGCCCGGCCAAGTTGACGCATAAAATTAACCATCACGCTTAGATTCACTCTGCCTGGGTGCTCAGGGCACTCCCCCGTCCTCACCCTGACTCTTCCCCCACCCAGAGTGCCCCCACACTCATACCTGTAATCTTGTCATGGGTTACCCGATGGGGGAGAAGGCAGGGGAGGATCTATGGTCCACACACTTAAATGGCTATGAGAAAGTCAACCAGATGTAACCCAAGTGATAAGACCAGGGCTGGGAAAAACTCTTAACTCAAAGAACATCTTGATTCTTACATAAATGGCTGTTTTTAGGTAAGAATACAAAATAGCTTTGGTTTGACCTTTGGATGCAAACTAGATGAAATAAATTATGCTCAAGGGTGGTATGAAGTAGGAGGCCCTGGTTTCATATTTGGGGCAGTGGTTGTTACAAAGCCACAAGGCCGCCATCGAGCACGATACACTGTGAGCAGAGGCCAGCTCTTGGGTATGAGGGAAGGGGACCACTGGCCTTTTCATATATGATTTCAGCAGCGAGCCTGGGGGGGCTCCCTACATGGGTTCTTCCTTTAAGAAGAGGAAAGATGACTCCTGTCGTGTTTTGCACTGGGCATCGATTTAGCGATACAGATTAATGATGATGCTTTGTGGTACCAGTAGAATGTTGTCGATGTTGGGGGGATTGCTCTGCATTTTGTACTGTTTACATAAAAGAGGCTCTTTCTTGTGTGTGTGTGTGTGTGTGTGTGTGTGTGTTTTGATGGCTTTCCAAGTCATATCTTTATCAGTAAAACTCATGTTGTCATAAGCAATAGGTACAAGTATAAAATTAATTTTCTGATTTCATGTTAGTTTCGTCCCTCAACTGCCCATATGATTCTCCTCTCAAACACACATTCCGGGTCTCAATGTGGGTTCTAACCCACCTTGCACACCTTCATACATCTCAGTGTATTCACTTTGTCACTCACTGTGGTGTGTCTGAGATGTAGCCTTGCTGATATGAGCAAAGCTTACTGCTTCTGACTGTTGTCTAGTTTTTCCATCGATGCACGTGCCACGGTTTACTTATCCTCTCTCCCTCGGAAGGACAGATTGTTTACAGCTGCTGACATGGAAATGTTTATGCGAACGTGCTGACGTGCGTCTCTTGGGGCACCCTCGGTTTCTCTTTGGTGTCCCCCAGGAACAGTATTTCTGGGTCACACAAAGCATACACGCGTCCATGTTCTCACCAAATACCGCCCAACTGACCTCCCAAAATGGTGGCAGCAGGTGACTCCTGCCCATCTGTGGTGCCGCAAGGGGTTCCATTTCCCCACATCCCTAGCAGCACCTGCCGTTCGACAGCTTTTCAGTTCTTGCTAGTCTAATGGTTGGAAGGTAGTGTCTTGTTTTAAACACAAGTCTGCCTTTCTCTGACTACTGAGGAGTTTGAGGGGCTCCTCATGTATTTGTTGGCCATTCCAGTTTCACTTCAATTCACTTCTGTGAATTCAATTCAGTTCACTTCTGTGAATTTCTTTTTCATAGTTTTGCCCACTTTTCTATTTTCTTCTTGCTGACTTGCAAGAGTTTCTTAGATATTCTGGATTTTAAGCTCTTGTCCCAGTTTTGCAAACTCTACTTCTTTCCAGCACATCTCCTGTGTGCTACCTTTGTCTAGGGTCTTGGTTTAAAGGGTGAGCTTTACTTTTGATGCCCTTAAATCCCTCTATTTTTTTCCTTTGAAGTTTGTACTTTTTGTGCCCCTGCTCAAACCAGCTAGTTTTTGCTATCAAACGAACCGCTCCAAAGCATAGTGGCTTAAATCAACGATGATTAATTGCTGTGGGTTGGGGAAGGGGTGGGTCTTCTGGACCAGGCCTGCTTCCTGGGGCTGGATAGTCAAGGGTGGTGGCCTTCCATGATGGGGACATCGCTGGGGTGGCTGGGCTTCTCACTCCACATGGCCTCTCGGGCTCCTGGCAGCTAGCCCAGGCTTCTTCACGTGGTGGCCTCAGGGTCTCCAGAAGACTGGGGGGCTCAGTCGGTTGAGCGACCGACTTCGGCTCAGGTCATGATCTCACGGTTTGTGAGTTTAAGCCCCGCGTCGGGCTCTGTGCTGACAGCCTGGACTGCTTCGGATTCTGTGTCTCCCTCTCTGTCTGCCCCTCCCCCACTCGTGCTCTGTCTCTGTCTCAGAAATAAATAAACCTTAAAAAATAATTAAAAAAATAAGCAGTTTTGGTTCACAGAAAAATTGAGCAGAAGGTACAGAGATTTCCCACCTAGCCCCCCACCCCCAGCATGCATAGCCTCCCTCACTCTCAACATCCCCCTTGTTATAATCAGTGAACTTTCATTGTCACATCATTGTCACCCAGAGCCCATAGTTTGCCTGAGGGTTCACTCTTGGTGTTGTATATTCTGTGGGTTTGGACAAATGTATCATGACATGTGACCACCTTATAGTATCATACAGAGTAGTGTCACTGCCCTAGAAATCCTCTGTGCTCCATCTTTTGTTTTATTATTCCCAATCTACCTTGTTACTCTAAGCTTATAAAGATTTCCTCCTCTATTTCCTCTTAGTAGCTTTATAGGCTTAAAACTATTTGGTGTTTCTTTCTTTAGATTGTGATTTTGAATGTCGTTGAATAAGTTGTCTAAATTTTTAAATATTTCACTTGTAATTACATATTTGGACTTATCACACATTAATATAATTGCATATTATATAATTATTAAAAATACATTTAAATTAAAACATTTTTAATTTAAATCTATTTTTTTCCAGAATGAACCACATTTTCCAAGATCCATTATTCTAGCATCTGTCTTTTTCCCTGCGATCTGTGATGGAAGCCCTGTCATATACTGATTCCCCACATATATGTAGCTCTGTCCCCAAACTTTCTGTTCTATTTGCCTTTCCTATGTTGATGCTTGTAATATGGGTTACTATCCGATAGAGCTAGTACTTTTTTGCTTTTCTTTCTCAGAATTCCCTTGGCTCTTTGTGGATTTCTATTCTTCTTTATAAATTAAAAAAAAAAAAATCCCAATTAAAAAAATCATCTTGAATTCGTCCGGTTCTGGGGATCAAAGGTACGGCATGGTGACTATAGCTAACAGTACCATATCGTAGATTCACAAGTTACTAAGAGAATGGACTATTAATGTCCTCACCGTAACAAGAACAACGAGATGGTAATCATCTGAGGCGAAGGATGTGTTGGCCAAGCTTATTGTGGTAAACATCTCACAATGTATACGTACATGTATCAAATTATCACATCGCACCCCTTAAGCTTACTTAATGTTATGTTCTATCTCAATAAAGCGATCATCTTGAGATTTTGATTAAAATTTCATGGATTTGGAGATCAGTTTAGGGGAAATTAACATCTGTTCTGTGCTAAGCTGTCCCATTGGCACGTATCTCTGTTTATTTAGGTAGTCCTTTTCATCCTTCATTACTGTCATTATCCATAATTTCATGTGATATATTTTTTTTTTTTTGGTTAGGCTAATTCATAGATATTTTACAGTTTTTGATGTTTTTTCAATAATACCAAACAATGTTGGTTTTCTTCCCCCCTGTTGTTTTTTTTTTTTACCAGAGTTCAAATGTTATAGGTGTGGCCTAATGGAATTAGTGAAATGTAGTAAAGCCCTGGATCTGAGGAAAAAGCATAATATCCAGAGTTATAACAATATTAATATCTGAGGCAACACCGCTTACCATACCTTCTAAAATGCACTGACCAGTTAGTTTCAGAGTGAAATTATCTGGTTGAAGTGTTCACCCAAGAGATTTTTGGTAGATTTTCTCTCCCGGTAACCCAAGATGTCCGCCTCAGCAAAACTCACACAGGCACGAGGTCACGAATGACCCTCTTCGGAGTCTCCTTTATTTCGACAGTTCCCGAGTGTTCAGGAGAATTAACTGCTCAACTGTAGAAACTGGGTCCCAGAGAAGTTTCAAAACCCAGCCAGATGGGAGCGAGTTTTATGGCACACGTGGTCTTATACCCCAGCAACAGATAACCGGGGTGGGGCGGAAGCTTGCATTTCCATTATCAGCACAACGCCTGTACTTTTCCTTTGTTCTGGGGGATAAACACAGAAACATGAAGTTCGAAACTTATATACCTGCATTTCCATAATGCTGGGTGCTGGGGGTTGTCATTCCTAGCTCATTGCTTGTCATTTTTTGCATAGAAAAAGAGAATATAGGGGCGCCTGGGTGGCTCAGTCGGTTGAGCGTCCGACTTCGGCTCAGGTCATGATCTCGCGGTGTGTGAGTTCGAGCCCCGCGTCGGGCTCTGTGCTGACAGCTCAGAGCCTGGAGCCTGCTTCCGATTCTGTGTCTCCCTCTCTCTCTGACCCTCCCCTGCTCATGCTCTGTCTCTCTCTGTCTCAAAAATAAATAAAAACATTAAAAAAATTTTTTTAAAGAAAAAGAGAATATAACAAACCTTTTGAGAAATACATCTTTAGACAGCTTGAGAGTGCTTCGTCTTGTTGCTGCCTGTGTGCGTTTAGCAGAATGATTACCTGGTCTGGGGAGCAAATACCATAAGGCTAATTTTTTTTGTTAAAGACGATTCCCCCTGATTTTTGCATTTTTTTTGGTTGGATTGCTTTTTTGCTATATTTTTAATCCTTTCCTTTTTTGCATTTATTTTTTAATATCCGGATCCAGGGCAAGTATTGCAGCTAATGAAGAGGTGGGACACAGTAGGACCTGGGGAGCTCAGTTCAAAGTGCCAGCATTCCACTGGGGTGGGCCTTAGGCAAGACTCACTTTTCTGAGCTTTCGTTTACCCAAGTGAAACACGAAGGGTTGAGATGACCTCATATGTCCTCTCAAACAAATTCTGGGTATCTTCTTGGACTCTGAGCATTTGGAGATAATTCTTGAGGTTTCTATAAATAAAAGTGAAAATCGGTCACTTCTTCGGACCAGTGGGAAGCTTAGCAAATACAGTAATCACCATGTGTCTGTAATCCCTATGGAACCGAATCAGAAACTGCTGAGATGGTGGTGCATTCACAGGATAGCGAGGAGCAGAGTGCTGGCTTTACCTATCTTCCCTAAGTCCACGGTTCCTCTTCTAGCAATTTCTTGAATTGCCATGAAAATTGGAAGGGATGAGAATTTCGGTTTTCCGACAAGATAGAAGGCTCACAGATAACGTGAGTTATCTGTATTTTCCGACCGAAAGGTGACTTTACCAGAAATTATGCTGAACATCTAAGGAATTAATCTGGATGAGTGAGCTCAGCCTGACATAAAGATGCTCTGATGCCCTTCTTAGCAATGATGCTGAAATAGCAACAGCTTCAGTTTGCTGAGGCAGTAACAGCTGCCAGGGGAAAAAGAGAGAGAGAGAGAAACTAGGAAATCAACGCCATTCCAAAGCTATAAGGTAGCAATTTAGAGGCTAGACTCTTGAAAAGCTTATTTAAGCAATCACTCAACCAATATCTATTGATTGCCTACTGACCAAGATGTTACATGTGCCTTCTCTGCCTTTCAGGGGCTTCTGATTCAGTTAACAGCCACCATCTCTGCTCCAGGCCAATGAGCCCCAGTGTCCACTTGGCTGTCTCAGACAGCAGCCCCTCAGCCGTGCGTGACTGTGTCATTGGATCTTTGACTTTTCAGTCCCTTTCGCTTCTCAGGTCCCCAAACTAGGAAATCCACCCACTGCTGGGATCTGACCCATTTCTGGCCATTCCTCGTTCTTAGAATCCACCTCGGTTACTCTTGTGTTTGCCTTTCCAACTCCATCCTATCTTTAGCCCCAGTTCTGCTGAATTCTGAAGCTAAAGACCTTCTCCCCACCCATCTCGGTCGATGTGGCGCATTGACGGTCCTAGGTTCCACTTCTGCATCTGCCCCAGCAGATCCTTATCCATCGACTGGAGCCACCCTACAGCCTGTCCTCCACTGGAACTTGACTTTCCCTTGGACACACAAATGTGCCTATTCACAGCCAATGGGAGTTATGTCCCCTCATCCCCATGTCAGGTCATGAACCACCGGACATGCCTACTGTAGTGTCCAGATGTGGCTTGCTAGGCATTGAGCAGAGCAGACCAGAGCAAGAAGAGTATCTCCTGTGTTCTAGGAACCGTGCTTCTTCAGAACTCCCACTGAAGACCCAAACTGAGACTCTTCTTGAGTTAGAGCTGTAGAGATAAATTCATTACAGATCCAAGGTTCTGGATGGGAGAGGTATGGGCTTCCTCCAGAAGTGAATGATTTTCTCAGGTAGAAGGAGCAGGGTGGCAACAGAAAACATTCATTCCTTGGTGCCTCACCAGCAGGAGGACACAATTCCCAAGAGTCGACATCTGTGTAAGCTTTGGGATGACCAAGTCTAGCTTTGGTAGTTTATCAGGGCAGACACAGTAGTTCAAAATTAACTTCATCTTTCCTACCCCATCATTCTCTTCCTCCTCCTGTTGCTGACATCACTGTATAGCCAGCTGCCAGGTCTGAAAACCACCACACCCTAATAGAATACTTTTGAGTGTATCTGTAAAAATTTCCCCTCTATGACCCCTCCTCTCTATCACCTAGTTTGGTCCTCATTATCTCTCAGCTAAGCCAATGCAGTAAGTTCTTACCCCCGAGATTTCCAACACGACTCTTTCCAATCCCCATCTCCACTCCAACATAGCAGCTTCCCTTTGCCTTAAGAAGGGAAGTTCATGGTGCTTAGTACAACAGTCAAAATCTTCCATGAATTGACCTTCGCCCATCTCTCATCAGCACATACCCTGCAAAATAAGGTGGAGAAAGGCCAGATGTTATCCCTGGTCTGACCCGATATAGTAGCTCTCAGATTATGTCTGGCCTGCCACAACAAATGTCTCCTTGTTAAACAGGCCCTCTATTTCCACCTTTGACCTGAGTTCCCGCCATGCCTTTGCCTGGAATGCCCTTTTGGCATCTCCCATCTTCTCTCAAGCTGCGCTCAAATATCCCCACCATCCCACGTGTCAGAATGACTCTCCTCTTCTTTGAGCTGTTATGGCATTTAGCATCTTTGATCTCGTGCTGAGTATGGTTGCTTATGTGTCTATCTTTTCTACCAGCTTATAATCTTTTCTGCATCTAGAGACACATAATACTCCTCTTCTTGGTTGTCAAAGGCATTGGTCATTGTAGGTACTCAAGGAACGTTTGTTGAAGCGAGTCTGTCTAAATATGCACCTGAGTGTCTGGCTCCAGAGCTTGATACAGACATACACGCACACCTGTGCTGTAGGCACACCTATGTAAATGCACGTTCAGGCACACACACATACACCCATGCATGCACACGCTAACGCACATGCGTAGGATGCACACCTACATTTGCACACACATTCGCTCATGGGTGTACACTCACACGCACCACTCACATGCAAGCTCACAGTGAATAATATGCACATGGGCACACACTTGCACCTCAGGCAGACCCACACACACACATGGCCACACACACATGCACGCATACAAACCCACACATGGAGACACATGGACACTCACACCTTATTATTACCTGCTAAAGAGGTGTTTTGCCAAGAGCATTTGGATGTGGACTGGTGAGGGACCCCAAGTGCAGCCAATAAGGGAGGTGAGGCACCAGGGTTATATTTTCGAGGTACCCTTATTCCCTATATTCTTTCAGGAGGAGGGGGCTCTTTTTATGTAACACCCCTCAGCTCAGAGAAGATGGAGTGACTTGGTTGATAGAAAATCGGCGAAGAACAAACCAATGTGACTGGCTCAGACCCTCTCTGTTTTCCTCTTTGGGAGCCAGCCTGCTGTCCAGGCACGAATTAGGGGGTGAGCTGGGGCAGGGCAAGGCCAGTGTGGGAGGCTAGCACGGTCTGGGCTGCTGTGACAGGAGTTCAGTATTGGAAAGCCTATTTGCTCACAGAGAGAAGCTACGTCTTCAGTATCAGATTAATAAAGGTGATATTAGAGCCCACCCCTGCCATCTCTCTTGCTTTGTTTCTCAACTGGTTCATCAATCAGACAGGGAAGAAGAATGCCATCTCTTGGGAGCCCTCGAAGACCCTAACAGGACCTGAATAACTTACCATCTCTCTACTCCGAGCACGTGACTTCAGATTCACGTAAGGCAAGGAGGCCAAGGAAATGGTTGCTTGTTATCAGCTGATACGTTTCCTTACTGCTTGTGAAGCGTAAGCATCACAAGGTGTAAGACACCACTGCACGTATTTACTGTATACGCCTTGCTCTATGGTAGTTCCGTGATGCATGACATATGTATGATGCTTCTCAGCTCTCCCAGGGTTATAATCTCCTCGAACAAAAGGCCTCACTCACGTTTGCCTCAATTGGTTGACAACTTTTTGCTGGCAAGTGCCCTCCTGGTCTGTTGGCTTCATCTCCCTGGGGAGTTGGTCTCAAACCCTGGGATGTTTGTTTTCCTCCCCTGGGAATGACATCATTGTGTCAGCTGCGCCTTGTCAGGGATCTTATCCAGTAGGATCTGTACCTTCTTCACTGTGATACGTCACTTCTGAAGACACAGAACAGTAGCCCTGTCTGTCACAGCATGCGTAATTCTGGGGTGAGACACTCCCTTCCTCTGTTGTCCTGTGACATTCAGAACTGATTTCACTTCTTTTTTTTAATGGGTTTTAAAACAGGTTTTGAAAATCGAAGTATAGTTGACACACAGTGTTACCTTAGTTTCATGTATAACAGTGATTCAACAACTCTGTACATTAGGCTACGCTCACCGCAAGCATAGCTGCTACCTGTCACCATACGACGCTGTTAAGATGCCGTTGACCACATTCCCTGTGCTGTGCCTTTCATCCCCGTGACTCATTCATTCCATAACTGGAAGCCTGCACCGCCAATTCCCCTTCACCCATTTTGTCCATCCCCCACCCGCCTCCCCTCTGGCAACCCTCACTTTGTTCTCGGCTTTTATGGGTCTGTTTCTACTTTTTGTTTGTTCATTTGTTTTGCTTTTTAGATTCCACATATAAGTGAAATCATACGGTGTTTGTCTTTCTCTGTCTGACTTATTTCACTTAGCATAATACCCTCTAGGTCCATCCATGTTGTCACAGATGGCAAGACCATTCTTTTCTATGGCGGAGTAATATTCCATTGTGCATGCACGTATGTGTGTGTATGTGTATTACATGTTTATGTGTTCGTCTATTAGCTATTGTAAATAATGCTGCTGTGAACATAGGGGTGCATATATCTCTTCAAATTAGTGTTTTCATTTTGGTTGGGTAAACACCCAGTAGTGGAATTACTGGATCGTATGGTTCTATTTTTAATATTTTGAGGAAGCTCCATACTGTTTCCCACCGTGAAGGCACCAATTTACATTCCAACCAACAGTTCTTCCTCCACATCCTCATTAACACTTGTTATCATTTTTGATTCTAGCCGCTCTGACAGGTATCTCGTTGAGGTTTTGATTTGCTTCCTTTGATGATTAGTGCTGAGCATCGTTTCATAGTCTGTTGGCCATCTGTATGTTTTCTTTGTAAAAATGTCTATTGAGGTGCTCTGCCCTTTTTTAAATCAGATTATTTGCTTTTTTAGTGTTGAGTCATATAAGTTCTTTATGTTTTTCGGATGTTAACCCCTTATAGAATATGTTATTTATAAACTCCTTCTCCCATTTACTAGATTGCATTTTCATTTTGCTGGTGATTTCCTCTGCTGTGCATAAGCTTTTTATTTTGATGTAGTCTCAATAGTTTGTTTTTACTTTTGTTTCCCGTGCCTGAGGAGACAGATCCAGAAGAATATTGCTAAAGCTGATGTCAAAGAGATGACTGCCTATGTTTTCTTCTAGGAATTTAATAGTTTCAGATCTCACAGTTAGGTCTTTAATGCATTTTGAGTTTATTTTGTGTATGGTTTAAGAAAGTGGTCTCGTTTCGTTCTTTTGCACGTGTCTGTCCAGTTTTCCCAACACCATTTATTAAAGAGACTGGTTTTCCCCATTATATGTTATTGCCTACTTCACCATAGATTGATGATATAAGTGTGAGACCATTTTCTGAGTTCTTTGTTCTGTCCTATCAATCTATGTGTCTATCTTTGTACAGGCACCATATTGTTTTGATATTATAGCTTTGTAGTATATCGTGAAATCCGAGATTATGATACTTGCAGCCGTGTTCTTGTTTCTCAAGATTGCTTTGGCTCTTCAGGGTCTTTTGTGGTTCCATACAAATTTTAGGACTCTTTGTTCTAGTTCTGGGAAAAAATGCTGTTGATATTTTGCTAGGGATTGCATTGAATCTGTATGCTTGGGATAATATGGGACATCGGAACAGTACGCATTCTTCCGATCCATGAGTATGAACTATCTTTCAACTTGTTTTATGTCATCTGCCATTTCTTTCATTAGTGTTTTATAGTTTTTCAGAGTATAGGCCTTTCACCCTGTTGGTTAAGTTTATTCCTAATACTTTATATCCTTTTTGGTGCCACTGTAAATGGAATTGGTTTCTTAATTTCTCTTCCTGCTACTTCGTTGAGTTGATAGAAACACAACAGATTTCTGTATATTATTGTATCCTGCAACTTTACTGAATTCGTTTGGTGCCTGTAGTGGTTTTCTGGTGGAGTCTTTAGGGTTTTCTATGTATACGTATCCTGTCGTCTGCACCCTTCTGTTGTCTTTAGGGTGAGACAGATTCAGAGAAGAGTCAGAGAGGGTAGGGTTAGAGTCCAGGTCATTTAGGGCCATGAGGAAAGGCTAAAATGACAGTGATTATTGGAGGGAGGGGCTGAGGAACAGGTTAATAATTGTGGTGTCTAGAACCTCGGGGGTTATTTTATAGACGTGGTGACCACCTAATCCACCTCCAGTAAGGAATGAAGAGGAAATAGCCTCAGACTACAGCAGAAGGATTGAGTCCTAGAATGGGAGCGGCAAGGGCTTGGTGGAGTGGCCTTCTTCTCATGGCTTGACAACTCAACGAGATGTGAGTCTGCCTGGCATGGTCAGCGTTACCCTGCACAACAGTCTCAGAAAGAAAGAACAAACCTGTCATGCCGAAACCACTTCACCCACTCCTCTTCCCCAAAGAGGAGAGTTCCATTGTGATTTTGTCGTGTGTTTGCTTTGCCTTCTGGTCTGGGGAATGCAGCGATTGCTGTCGGCTGCCCTCGCCCCAGGTTGCACTCAGATATCTGCCCGACTGCGGAGCCCATGGATACGAATAGTACGGTTATTTCTGTCTCCAGCTAAGGGCGCTTCCCATCTTGGAGGGCAGTCTGCAATTGCCAGCTTTGGAGGAGGGCTGTAGAGAGTATTTTCATTTTAAAAATTATAATTAAATAAAACAAATGCTTCTAGAACCGTGTGCTATTTCCAAGAGTTTGAAATGGGAATGAGAAACTCAAAATGTAAAGTATCGTAGGTACCATGCCGTGTGATGCTGTTAGACATATAATTCCTTTTGATAACATCCCCACGGGTCGCTATGAACCCTCTGACCTGCCCCCACCCTCCAGGTGAGGTGAAGCCCCTGGCTTGCACACCAGCTCACAATTCCCACGAATGTGGCCTGTGCCACTGCTGGTGTTTGAGACAATGTCAGTGACACAGAGATGACCTTCCTTTTCACTTTAATACTTACGTATCTATTTTCTTACATGTAGGACGAAAATAATTAAAGGAAAGACATTTCAAAGAAATGTGAAGAGAGGCCAAGAATAACGTAACAAAGGAACATTATAGGGAGTGCAGCATTTGGTATTTGCCATCCGGAGGGAGAAGAGTATCAAAAGAGTGTGGTGGGGGGACCACTTTAAGACACAGGAGAGGGGCGCCTGCGTGGCTCAGTCGGTTAAGCGTCGGACTCTTCCTTTTGGCTCAGATCATGATCTCACGGTTGTGGGATCGAGCCCCGCGTCAGGCTCTTCAGTGACAGCACAGAGCCTGCTTGGGATTCTCTCTCTCCCTCTGCCTCCCCCCACCTCTCAAAATAAATCAATAAAAGAAAGATATAGGAGAAATAATATCAGATAGAAAATGTGGTGTCTGTCAGGGGTGACTTTAAGAGCAGTGATAAGTGGCATGACATGGGCTTTGGAGAAGATAAGATGGAATTCTGAGATTGAGATACTTAACTCGACCACATATGCAGTGATGACTATTTATTTCCTTCCTTCCTTCCTTCCTTCCTTCCTTCCTTCCTTCCTTCCTTCCTGGTGATCTCTGGGTGTGGTGGCACCATAATTAACTAATGATCACTGGTGGTAATCATGCTTCTGGAAATAGCAGAATAGGTTATTTTGTATTACGTTTATTTCTGAAAACAGCTAGAAAAGCTGGACTAAATACAGGAACATTTTTTGAGGCATTGGGGAACCACCAAGATATTGAGAATTTGCAGTGCCAATGTTAGGGTGTTTTCTCTGACCACAGTGAAAGCAGGCCAAATATAAGGAATAGGAGTTGAGGAGAAAATCTCCATATGTTTGGAAATTCGGCACTGACAATACCCATGGGTCAAAAAAGAAATCACAATGGAAACTATAAAATATTTTTATTAAGCCATAATTAAATTTCCACATTTCAAAACTTGAGGGATGCAGTTAAAGCCAAGTGTAGAAGATATTTGTAGCTTTAATTTTTTTTTTAATGTTTATTCCTTTTTTGAGAGACAGAGCGTGACTGGGGGAGGGGCAGAGAGAGAGGGAGACACAGAATCCGAAGCAGGCTCCAGGCTCTGAGCTGTCAGCACAGAGCCCAATGCAGAGCTCCAACCCACAAACCGTGAGATCATAACCTGAGCTAAAGTCAGATGCTTAACCGACAGAGCCACCCAGGCACCCCAGATATTTGTAACTTTAAATGCCTATATTAGAAAAAGTTTTAGAAGCTGAAAAACCAATGACCAATGATCTAAGAATCTATCTAAATAATTTAGAAAAGCAATCAGAAAGTCAAATCTAACAGTAAAAAGAAGGAAAAAAATAAAAAAGCAGAAATTAGTAGGATAGAAAATAAGTCTACGAGTGATAAAATCAGCAGTGCCCCAAGTTAGTACTATAAGTTTTCCTCTAAGCATTGATTTGGCTTCTCTTCATATATTTTGATATGTTGTGTTTTTGTTTTCATTTTTTTCAAAATATTTAATAGCATTTCTTGATATTTCCTTGAGGATATCGGACTACCTGAAAATCAGGAATGTCTATGCATTTAAAGGATACCATTAAAGTAAACCACACAGGGGGAAGGAGTCATTTATCACAAATATAAATGACAAAGGGCTTGGATACAGAACATATAAAGACTTCCTACAAACCAATAAGGAAAAGACAACCCAATAGAAAAATGGGCCAAAAACTCCAAAAAGAAAGAAAGAAAGAAAGAAAGAAAGAAAGAAAGAAAGAAGCCCTACACATTTCACAAGACAGAATATCCAAATGGCCAATAAATATATGAAAAGCTGTTCAGCCTCAGTGGTCATTAAAGATATGCAAATTAAAACCACAATGAGATACCTTTATATAGTTGTAACGGTTAAATATCATTATTAAGTGTTGGAGAAGATGTGGGTCACCTCGAACTCTCATATGCTACTGCTGGGCTGGTAGAAATGTAACTTAGTACCACTTTGGAAAACTGTCTTCACAGAATCTAAAACTGAATGTTTTTATACCCTATCACTCAGCAATCCCATTAGGCATACAGCCAAGAGAAATGCAGAATTGTGCACACCAAAGACGTATAGATGCAATCGAATCTCTGGAAACTAAATATGTCACCTTGCATGGCAAAGGGGACTTTGCAGATGTGATAAAGGTGTTGAGATGGGAGATTGTCCTGCATTGTTTAGGCGGGCCCAATGCAATCACAAAGATCCTTCTAAGAAGGACTCAGGAGGGTCAAAGTCAGAGAGAAGAGGTAGGGATGGAAGCAGATGTCAGAGAGGCGAAAAGATGCTGTTACTGGCTTTGACGATGAAGAAAGGGACCGTGAGCCAAAGAACACAAGTGGCCTGGAGAAGCTGCGAAAGACAGAAATGGATTCTTTCCAAAAGGGTCCAAAAGGAACACAGCCCTGTGGACCCATTTTAGACTTCTGACCTCCAGAACAATAAGATAACAACTTTGTTACTTTAAGCCACTAAATCTGTGCTAATTTGTTACGGTGGCAATAAGAAACTAACATGTGGTCCAAACTGCCAACAGCCCAAATGTCCACCACGAGCCCAATGTACAAATAAATGGTGGTATATTCCCCCTAATGGAAGGCTAGCCAGACATTTAAATGATCAATTATGGCTTCGAACAACAACATGATAAATTCTCACAGATGTGATCTTGAGTAAAGAAGCCAGACATAAAAGAAGACATTTACATGACATTGAAAGCTGGTGCCCTCGTGGCCTTCTTGGGCGTCCCACAGACCAATGTGGAGCTGTCGAAGTGAATTGAGTTACATGGAGGCTCCAGTCGCGATGGCCCCCTGCCCTTCAGGGACTCGGCAGAGCTAACCACGGGGATAAGATAATGAGAACAAGTACTATTTGGAAATTTTTGTTTACCTTAGGGTTCTTGGCTTCTTCGACAACATCTGTATTCAGAGGCAGTCCTCCATAAAATTGAACAATAGGATAATAGGAGGAAAGGCATTCCCTTTGATTACCTTTCAGAGGTGAATAATGGGCTCGGAAAGCTCACTGTTCTGCTTTCTTTCTGAACTGCCAAGCAGGAAGCCGTCTCCAGGGTGGAGCTGGCATTTCCCCACATAATAGGGGGCCTCTCAAGAAAGAATGTAAGGGAGGTTTTGGCTGTTTTACAAGACTTCAGTCCTAAGAAGAATTCCTTAGGCTGCTGTAACAGAGGGCTTTGCAGATTAAGGGTCTTGGAACAGATCCTCCGCGGAGCAAAGCCGGGCACCGCTCCTTGACCAGCGGTGGGCAGAGCCATGGTTTACGCGGCTGGGAACGTTCCACCTGAGTCACCACATCTGAGGCGGACACGGTGATTAAGAATCGGCATGTCCAGTCCCAAACGATTTTGTACGAAAGCAAGTTTGGAGAATGAAAGCCACTGGGCATTCTGTACTTTCTTGTCTCTTTAAGATCATGCAGTGGAAGTGGCAGGTGCTGAAAAAGGCCACACGCTCAAGTGACATGGCAGCTGGCTTCCCACAAAGCAGTCCCATCTATTTAATACTGCCCATTGGCAGCTGGGATGGCACTTAAGTACTTCAGGGGGCTCCCTCTTGTGCCCATCGATCTCTTCCAGGCCCGATTTATTCTAGATTGTCAAAGTTCCACCTTAGTGCAACGTACTCTCGGGATGGGTCCAAAAGTTTCTCTTGGACCCGTTCACTTTCTTCCCTATGCATCTTGTGGAATATCACATTGTTCCACATTTTTACAGAAAGACCACAGAGTTACCTGTTGTGTGTGTGTGTGTGCTTTTTTTAATGTTTATTTCTTTTTGAGAGAGAGAGACACGGAGATACCGAATCTGAAGCAGGCTCTAGGCTCTGAGCTGTCGGCACAGAGCCTGACATGAGGCTCAAACCCATGAACTATGAGATCGTGACCTGAGCCGAAGTCGGATGCTCAACCGACTGAGCCACCCAGGCGCCCTTACCTGCTGTGGTTTTTTAAATTTATTTGACAGAGCGAGAATGTGGGGGAGAGGGACAGAAAGAGATAGAGAGAGAATCTCAAGCAGGCTCCATGCTCAGAGCAGAGTATACCGGAGGCTCGATCCCATGACCCTGAGATCATGCCCCGAACCAAAAGCAAGAGTTGGACACCCAACCAACTGAGCCACCCAGGCGCTCCATGTTGTGTGTGTATGTGTGTGTGTGTGTGTGTGTGTGTGTGCATGTGTGTGCTTAATATTTGTTGTTGATGTTTTTTACAATGCTGATCCTAGACCAAATTTGTGGTGCAAGCCAGAGCCTTCCCTGGAGTTCCCCAACCTGTCAGAAGTCTCACCTCCCTATTTTGGGTCTTAAGCTCTTTGCCTAAACAAAACCCCTTGCGAGACAAAATCTGAAACTAAGTCATACCAACAGGTGTGACTGTCAACAACGACCAGCTCAACTAGTTGCCTCCATCATTTTCAAGGAGGTCAGGGTCCGAAAGCAAAGGAGTCATGCACCTCAGGGTTTTAGGGAACAGTACGCAAGCGAGTTTGTTGCTCAAAGGAGCTATCCTGGTGCCCCAGAAATCACATCAAATAGGCAAATGACAGTTTGTGATGTTCCCTGCATCTCCATTTTAATAACCATTGATTCATTAGTTGGTTCAATTCCAGGTCTCCCTCAGCCCTGAGTATAGCAACAAGCAATTTGTACACGTCACCCAAACATCAATCCCTTCCTTATGAGAAAAAGTTATATTTATAAATGGAAATGATAGGGTTTCTTTTTCTTATCTAATCTTCCAAAGTGCCAACCACAGCAAGCTGAGCACTGCAAGCTTTCAAGGGTTGTTTATGGGATAAATATTAGAATATTACCTACTAATGGGCCCCCAGTTATTGCCTTGGTGTCTATCTCAGCAACGGCGTGTTAACATACATCAGCTAAAATTTCATACATATCTGTCTGGTGGGAGAGAAGACTATGTCAAAAAAGCAGATTTTTTTCACCATATTTCACTAAGATTTCGAATTTCTCAGGAAGCCAAAAAAATGCTATTTACTTGGACTGACCCAGAATGCAACACTTTTAATACCAACTTGATATATTTATGACTTGTCTTGCAAAACCATGTCCGACTTGATTTTTAAATTGGCCTCTACATCAGCAATATTTCCCCCCGATTTCTTACTTTTAGCAATAGTATCTCTTTTTCTTGCTTTTATTGGAAATGCTCATGTTAATTCATACCAACAAATATTTATCCTTGAACCTTAATGCTTTGTTTCTAGTTTTTAAAAGGCTTCATATGATTGATTCCACCTTCACACATGCCTGTGAAATAGAAAGAGGGTTAACGAGCTGAATGTTTACCGTGAAGGAGACACCATAGTGTCTAAGCTGCTCTTAGAGACCCAGCTGCAGGGCTGGGGTGGGGACTGGGGTGGGAAATGTACAGACAGGGAGGAGTACCAGGTAGAAGCCTCAAGTAGCTCTTCGCCCCCATGGAGAGATTGCAAAATGTTAGATTGTTCCTTGTCAGTTACCTACCCCAATGCTTTTTGAGCCAGATCTGATTTTCAAAGAAAATATTTAAGAGGTGGAACAATGGCAGCCCAGAGGTTAGCACTTTGTTGCATATTGAGTTTCCCTGAATTCTTGCCAATTGTGGAAAATCCCATGGCTTTGCGTTTCCGTGGACTCTCAGTATGGATCCCCTCCTTTCTTTCACATGCCTCCCTCCCCGCTGCTTGGGACCTGGGTAGTTGCAGTAGAGATCTACACATAGAACACCCAGCAATGTCACCCTTCAAGGGAAAGAAATAACTATACAGTTAGTTTGGAAGTTGTCTAGGAACGGAGGTCACATTGCTATAGCTTTGCATAAATTGTGCCTGTGTTTTGGCAGACCGTAAGTGGGTATGAACATAACACTCTTCAGTTCATATGTGGGGTGTGGCGCTCAGAAAGTCCTATCCGAGAACACCAGCTTAATGGACCGTTTCCCGTGTTGATGTGAGGTGTGGGGGCATCCTGACCATGTATTGTACAAATTTACCACATAAACTGATAACGTCCCTTAAGCAGTTTAGCTGTGGTGTCAAGAATCATAAAAATGTTCATAATATCATAATAATATCATAAAAATCATTAAAAAAATCAAAAATCATAAAAAATTTTGTCTCATACAATAATACCCCTCACTGCTGGGGGAATTGATCCCAAGAAATGTTTAGCTGATTTTGAAGTATTTTTGCTTCAAGATGTTTTTTTTTTTTTTTTTTTTTTTTTTTTTTTGCGGTGGACTCTATGAGGAAGGGTGCATATGGAAAAAGGGACATATCATCAATTATTCAGTATTAGTAGAATAGCTATATAAATTAGAGCATGTTATCCAGTAGAATTTTATGCTGCAATTAGAAGTCGTAATTAGGTAACACCGTAGGAGAAACTTGATAATATAATACTCATTGGTAACAACAGAATGCACAATTGCTCATGTCCTATGATTAAGAATATATATATGTATATATATGTATAAAATATGTAATATATAATATATATGTTATATATTATGTATTATATGTTATATGTTATATATTATATATTATATATTATATATTATATATTATATATACATATAAACAAACACACTAATGTCTGAAGAGCAGAGCCTGGAGCCTGAGAAGGAATACAGAAAATCAGAACAGATGTATTCAGACGCTAGAATTGAGGTGGGGATTTTTTTCTTTCCCCTTTTATGTTGTTATAATAAAGGTTTTGTAATAAGCAAAAATAGATAAAATGCAACATTAGAACAACTATAAGGAGAGTCAAAAGAAAAAGACAACAGATTGCTGGTCTCAGAATTTTTTGGCTCGAGTCAATTTTGTGACACGGTTGACTCTAATGCTGCTTAAGTGCCACTTGTCGTATTGGGTTTTCCAACATGAGGGAGTAGAAGACAGATTTAATTGTTTGGTGGATGTCTTTGTGGGGAGGACTTACCAGCATTCCATGTGCCTTATTATTATTATTATTATTATTATTATTTTTACTTTAGAGAGAGAGAGAGAATCTCAAGCAGGTTCATTGCTCAGCGTGGAGCCGACACGGAGCTCGATCCCGTGACCCCGGGATCATGACCTGAGCCCAAATCGAGAGTCAGATGTTCAACTGACTGAGCCACTTAGGCGCCCCTCCATGTGCTTTAATAAAGATGAGCCCATCATGCTTTTTCTCTCCAGACGTAGACTGTATACTGATGACCTTTATGCCATCTTGCAGTGGATGGGTAGTACAATTGTACCTTTTTTAATCCTTTAACTGTGAAGGCATTCAGAGCATGTCACCCCAAAATATTCTACTTTGGCATGTTAATTATTTTGAGTTAAAGGCCATTGAGGGATAGCAGCTGTAAGAAAAGCACCCTGACCCTCCTTTTCTTCTTGAAAGCAGGGGATAAACTCCTGTGTGAAAGGTGTCCTTTCTGTCCCCGGAGAGAGAAGACATTCTTATCACCAGAGATGGGGAACTGGGGCTGAGAATCTGTACGAACAAACCTTGTTAAACTCACCCTTATCTTCCTAGTTACTGCTCCACAGTTTACTACCCAGGCGCAAACCTCTTTGTCTCGTCTTAGCTCCAGAAATGTGTTATTGTTCTTTGTGGAAGATGCCACGTGAGCTGGAATTCTAAGCCGCCATTTTGAGTTACTTTTCCTCTTGGTTTCTGTTGTATGATGTGTGATGCACACGTCAGTAAACTGTTTTCCTTTTGTTAATCTTTTTGTTGAAGAGTCCCAGCTGAAAACCTAAGCCGAGTAGCGGTAAAGTTTTGCCTCTTCTACCGCTGCAAAGGAATCCTACAGGAATAATTTTTTGGGAAACTTCCAGACGATAAGTAGCATGTGAAGCCAAGAAGCAGACCCAACACATGCCACAACAATACCAGTATGAATGACTATGATGTGTTTAACATGATAGGGGACAGTGCAGGAGAGAGAATTATGTGGGGAAGAACTTCAACAAAGAGAGGCACAGAGCACTTCCCAAGAGGAGAAAGCTCAGGCAGGATCCAAATGCTTGGAGTTCAGGCCATGTCCCAGTTTGGGCTGGCTCTGAAGGATGAGATGACCAGACAACTGCTTTGAAAAGAAGGGAGGGACATTATCTTGTTCCCCATTCGTTGTGTTTAGCACAACCTGACACGGAGTGAGTATTGAGTAAATGATACTGAGTGGATCAACGAATAAAAACGTGTGCTCAGGATGGACTGGCAGAGAGTGGGAGCAGGGAACGCTGGAAAGAGTTACGAGGGCCTGAACCGGGGCGGGGGTGGGGGTGGGAGTGAAGACAAGAATGGAGGGTCAAGGCTATGCAGTAGTAGAACCGGCAGAAGAATGGGAGTTGGCAGCAGGAAATGGATTCTCGCTTGAAAACCTGGGACAGGGGGAACATAGGAGGGGGAGGGGCGGCTGGAGTTGTAGCTGGAATCTTCGAGGTGTATTTGCAGTCCTGCAATATAGGCCTCCTCGGATTCGGTCTCTAAACTCATAATTGTAAACACATTAAAATTTATTACAAGGTGCTATTATGGCCACATGGGACCAAGAGAAAATGAGATGAGAAAAAACTGTCTCCAAGGTAAACGGGTAAAGTTGCTCGGGAAGAGGGGTGAGGAGTCATTTTATGGAAATGAAGGGGTCTAAGGAGTCCCTGAACATCTGTAAATTGTACTGATGCACAATTTACATGACCACCTGGTGGAGCTGTGCCTTTGTCCTCTTTGTCTGTTGTCAGGGGCTACCGGTCCTGGAGAGAGGACTAGCTTTGAAACAACTGATGAAATAAATGTAATTAACTTGGAAAACATAAATGGGGCCTCAGGAGACTTCTCTCTGGCCACATTTTAAGACACCGTCACGTGACTCTTCGGCTTCCTGCCCTGACTGAGATGCTCTGATAGTTGTATGTTTTCACTAAAGGTATGTGTCTCATCCTAAAATACATTCTTATATGACTAGAGATTTACTCCTCAGCCTTGGGGGTCTTTAAAAACAACAACAACAACATTGAATCCACTGTATACAGCATGAGGTCAAAGGTAATCCTGCTTTACAGATGAGAATCAGTCTGTGTTTTGTTTCCGGATGGACTGGAACCACATTCTCCAGTGTTCTTTTCTGTGTCCTCCGATTTGAATTGAAGTAAAGGTTGTCTGTTGAATAAGCAAGTCAGAGACCTCAGCTTTGAGCTAAGCCAGTGGTTCTCAAAGCCTGGCTGGGGCCCTGGACTACCAGCAACGGCCTCATCTGGGAAGGTGCTAGAAATGCATATTCTCAGGCCCCACTCCAAACCTACTACTGCAACAGGGTCTCGGCAGCCAGGGCTCAGCAATCTGTTTCAATCAGCTCCTGGGTGATCCTGAT
Organism: Panthera uncia; assembly: GCF_023721935.1. Lineage (NCBI taxonomy): Eukaryota > Metazoa > Chordata > Mammalia > Carnivora > Felidae > Panthera > Panthera uncia. The sequence goes on along the minus strand of NW_026057586.1, from coordinate 13,878,741 downwards.
ACAAGGACCACTGGGTTACAGACTAATTAACTATATTAGGGTTTTCCAGAAAAACAGAACCAATAGGCTATATATGGAGATATATCTATGAGACGATTCATTGTAGAAATTGCCTCAGCAGTTACGGAGACTGAGAAGTCCCACGATCTGCCAGCTGAAAGTTGGAGAATCAAGAAAGCTGTGTTGGAATTCGGTCAGAATCCAAAGGCCTGATAGTCTGGGGGCCGATGGGGTAAGTCCTGATCTGAGTCCCGAAGCCCAAGAGCCAGGAGCAGCAGTGTCTGAGGCCAGGCGGAGATGGGTGTCTCAGCTCAAGCAGAGAGGCCACATTTGCCCTTCCTCCCCACCTTTTTGTTCAGTTGGGGCCCTCAGTGGATTGGTTGGACGATGCCCGCCGTGGTAGGGAGGGCAATCTACTTTATTCCGTTCACCGATTCAAATGCTAATCTCTTCCAGAAACCCCCTCACCGACACACCTAGAAATAATGTTTTACCAGCCCTCTGGGCCAGGCAAGCTGACACATAAAATTAACTGTCACCATAACTAAAACCAGTCTTTAGATCGAGCATCAGGCAAATTGATACCTTTACTTTCTTTCACTCGTTTCAATCACTGTGTCATTTTATGAATATTTTATGGGGTGCTTGGCATGTACCAGATATCACTAGACGTGCCTGGATGGGAAGGCAGTCGAGGTTCCTGCTCTTGGTAGAGCTGCAGGTAAACGTACAGGAGGCCCAGTTAAAATGTGAATTTCAGATAAGTGATGAACACAATTGTTTTTAGCATAAGTATCTCCCAAATATCGCATGGGACATACTTATACTAAAAATTATTTCTTGTTTATCCGAAATTTGCATCGAACTGGGTGCTCTGTATTTTTATTTGCTGAATCTGGCCACCTTATTCTTGTGGCACTCCAATTCTGGTGGGGAATACAGACCAAAGTAAACTTATTTAACGAAGCAGTGCTTTTCAGTGGTGGTGGATACAAGTAAGAAAATATAATGGAGTAATATGGTAGACAGTGGCACTGGATAGACTGGTTAGAGAAACCCTCTCTGAGGAGCTGGGGGCCAGCTACATGTGGATCTGAGGGAGGAATATCCCCGACAAAAGGAACAATTTGGTGCAAAGTCCCTCGGGTAAGAAAGATCTTGATATGTTCTAGGAATTGGCAGAAGTCAGAGCAGAGTAGAGAACAAGAGGTATCCTCTCACTGGAGAATCTTCAAACACAGGGGAGTCCCAAGCCTGGCTTTCTGTTTTCAGATGATCTCCTAGTTTTTGCAAGGAGAATGGTTTTGCAAGAAGAAGGGATAAGAGTAGGAAGCAGGGAGGCAGGTCAGGAAGGACTTGTTGAGGTCCGGGAAGGGGATGATAATAGCTGGGACTGGGGGAGGAGTGATGGGTATGGAAGAAAGGTGCAAATTCAGGATCTGTTTTGGAGAGGAAGTGACAGCACTTGCTAACAGATGGCACGTGGTGGGTGGAGGAAAAGGGGAACCACATGGGTGAAGGTCCTCGTCACTGAGATGGAAAAAGACTAGGGACGGGTGGGTTTCAGTCAGGGGAAATTGAATTTCGTTTTGGACAGGTTGCATTTAAGCAATCGATCAGATATTCAAGTTAGGAATTCGAATGGATCATTTCAGGCCTAGAGATTTGCGATCTGTCAGCATATACATGGTATTTAAACGAGGGAACTGATTAATATTACCTGGGGAGTGACTGCAGATAAAGAGAAAAGGGACCAGGGTGAAACAAGGCACTGCCATGCTTAGAGGTCAGACAAAGTCAGGTAGATTTGGAGATTCAGTGAGGAGACAATAAGGAAGTCCCAGGAGGAAGTACCACTACTTTGTTGAATGAAAGACTATCACAGCTTGATCAGATGCAATTACAAATTATGTGTATCATGAACAATTTCAAAGAAATTTTTGCTCCATTTGGCTTTTCTTTAAAACAGTGGCTGAAAAAAAACAACAACCCCAAACTCATAACATGAAATCTATTTTCTTTAAGTGTGCAGTGTTGTTAACTACATGAACACTGTTATGCAGGAGATGGCTAGAGCTTCGTGTTTGCACGGCTGAAACTGTATCCATTGAATAACAACTCATTTCCCTCCGACTCCACCTTAGCTCCTAGTAGCCACTATCATATTCTGCACCTCTGTGAGCCTGGCTACTTTAGGTACCTTACATGAGTGGAATCTTGCAGTGTTTGTCCTTCTGTAACTGGCTTATTCCACTTAGCATCATGTCCTCCATATTGCCATGTATGGCAGGATTTCCTTCTTTAAAAAATTTTTTTTAATGTTTATTTAGTTTTGAGACAGAGACAGAGCATGAATGGGGGAGGGTCAGAGAGAGGGAGACACAGAATTCAAAGCAGGCTCCAGGCTCCGAGCTGTCAGCACAGAGCCCGACGTGGGGCTCGAACTCACAGACCGTGAGATCATGATCTGATCCGAAGTCGGATGCTTAACCGACGGAGCCACCCAGGCGCCCCTCCTTCTTTTTTATAGGGCTGAATAATATTCCATTGTAAGTGCGTACTACATATTTATCCGCGTCTCTGTTATTGGACATTTGAGTTTCCACCTCTTGGCTATTATGAATAATGTTTCAGTGAATATGGGTATGCAAATATCTCTTTGAGATCCTCTTTTCAATTCTTTTGGATAAATACCCAGAAATGGGATCTCTGGATCATATGGTAGTTCTATTTTTAATTTTTGGAGGAACTTCTATCCTATGTCCCTAGTGGCTGCACCACTTGACATTTCCACCAATAGTACACAAGGCTTCTGGTTTCTCTACATCCTTGCTAACTCTGGTTATTTTCTCTTTGCTTTACAATGGCCATTAAAACAGGTGCGAGGTGATAGCTCATCGTGGTTTTGATTTGCATTTCTCTGATGATTAGTGATGCTGACCATCTTTTCATATACCTGTTGACCATTCATATGCTTTCTATTAGAGAAATGTCTATTCAAGTCCTTTGCCCATTTTTAATTGGGTTATTTTCTTCCATTGAATTTCAGGAGTTCCTTATATGTTTTGGATCTTAACCCCTGTATATGGTTTGCACACGTATTCTCCCATTCTGTAGGTTGCGTTTTCGCTCTGTGAACAGTTTCCATTTTGCTACGCAGAAGCGTTTCAGTTTACTGTCATGCCATTTATCTATTTTTGATTTTGTTCCCTGTGCTTTTGCTGTCATATCCAAGAAATCATTGCCAAGACCGTTGGTTTTTTTAATATTAAGAGTAAGTGCATTATTTTTCCTATGGTGCAGTGCTCCTCCAAAACTTGTATTTACATTTTACCTGCAAAAACAAATCATTTTATTTTTAATGATGACCTTTTGACCCGAATTCACAAAGGAATTAGCAATAACATCATGTATTTCACCTTTAGCAGAATAAGCCTCCCCAAACTTTACACCGATTCCATGACTTGTAAGAAACAACAAATAAATGCCATTACTGGGCTGACCTGCCTTTCTTTTTGAAACATCCGATGATGCGCATATCAAACCACTGTCACCAGCCCTTTGCAAAGTCCTGTTGCTGCTAATGGAGCCAACACAAAGAGCGATTGCCTCAGGTCTCCTATCTGCGAGAGAATTCGAAATAAAAAAGAGCAAGGTGAATTTAGGAGAACAGTTATTTGATATAAACAAACACTCACACCACAGAGTGATGTGCAAATGACAGCTACACATGTCAAATTGTTGTCTGTGGGAATAGCTACTTAACTTCTTAAAATAAATGCTACCTTGAAAGAGACGCTGCTATTTCTTGAGCAGTGCCTTCTGGTTTTCCTGTGATCAGTGACAGAACAACAGCTCCCATGGTGGATGTAAATATCAACAAACATCTTGACCAAGCCATTTAAAGGGCCCACTTCCAGTATTGCTATGGGGACTGATGCTTCTTATTCTGGTCCCCATGCATTACCTGCTTGTTTTCTCTGAAAGCTTCTAGGAGTTTTTTTTGTTTTTGTTTTTGTTTTTAACCCCTCGTGTTTTCCTTTTACAATGTTATATAGCTTGGTATGTGTGTGTGTGTGTGTGTGTGTGTGTGTGTGTGTGTGTGTGTGTGTGTGT
>NW_026057586.1:13859466-13874615 GCF_023721935.1 Panthera uncia | reverse complement strand
TGTGTGTGTGTGTGTGTGTGTGTGTGTGTGTGTGTGTGTGTGTGTGTTTTCATTCTAGGTGCTCAGCGGACTCTTTAAATCTATCAAGGCATGTCTTTAAATTCTAGAGAAAATGTTTCTTTCTGCAGTTAATATTGCTAATTGCCTACCTAGTACATCTTTTCTTCTTTATTACTAGCAGAGTGTCTCTACACAGGACGGCCAGTGCCTAACTGGAGTTTCCCAGCCACCCTCACTGGTAGATGGAGTCATGTGACACAGTTCTGTCCAATGAGGTGTCAGCTGCTGTCACAGCGTGAGAGATTTTGCCCCTCTTCTTCCGCGAGGCACACCATTGCAAGGCCTGAAATAGGAAAAGGGTTGGCAGAAACCAGCCAATTCCCCCAGGGCCACTTCACCGCACAGCTCCAGGGAGCCCCATTCACGCTCAGTATACGGAATGAAGGCTCCCTAGAGTCCGCAATACGGTGTCCCTACAGAGAAAGCAGTGCCGCACTGTGGTGCTGGGAGGCGTGGGCAAGTGGGTGCAGGTGGTCTGTCCAATAGGATCCCTGGGAGCCCTACTGTTTTCAGAAAGGCTTTGTATTCTTGCCCTATGCTGTGCTTCCTGTCCCCTGGATCAGAATATCTCGGGTTCACCTTCAGACAAGAGCAGATCTATCATCTGCTGGATGATAAAGGGGCAATAAATAGCCCCTGACTGTGTGGGGCAAGGAAGAAGGTCTGAGTCTAGCTCCTTCTCATACAGACTTATGAGCGACTCCTCGTGGTTTTAGCCCCATCCTGACCCCTGGATTCAGAGATGTCTGGTGCTTCCAAACCCTCAGCCTCTTGAGGATCCATGATGGTTTCAATGTATGTTTGTTGGCTTCTCTGGGTGTAGACTTTTGGCAGAATGGAGAAAACTAAACAAAAGTAGACGCCCTTTGTCCAACCACTTTACATCTTCCAAAAACGTGTTGATATTCTTTGCATTCCCTCTCCCATTCACTTCCTCCTATCTTATTCCTTTGTTGCTGCCTTAGTGGGTTTGGAGGGGGAGGAGAGATGCGTTCAATCTGCAGAGTTAACGGGAAGTTGACAGCGGTAGCTGAGAAGACAAACCTGGGCGAGTCTACGCTAAGAAATCTCAGGCTTTTAGATCACATCCACACCCATACGGATTATTAAAAGAATTGCAAGTTAGAAAGAAAAGCATTGATTTACTTCGCAGTTTTATCTAGAGATGCCTAAATCTAACTAAACAAATATCTCAAATAGTTACCAAGTTTCCTCTTGAATGACCAATAAAGCAGCTGCAGATGGTTACAATAATAAGAACCATTCACTCTACTCAGCACTATCAGACTCCCAGCCCATTGTCTTTCCAGGCCATTGTCTTTCCGTTAGACCGCGTTGCCTCTCACAGATGCCGCTGCTGGAAAAGTTGCAGATACGGAATATGATAGCTGACACTTGCACAACGCTTCGTATGTGCCCAGAACTTCTCGCATTTTCATCCTCACAACCATCATTGCCTGCAGTGACTGTGGATTATGACCCCAGGCAGGATAATAAGGCACAGAGCAATTAAGCATCTTGTACAAGTCACGTGGCTAGAAGAGTTCAAATAGAATGAATAGTTCAAAGCCAGGATTTGAACCAAAGAAGTCCTACTCCAGAGCCTTCGTTTGTATGACTGCGTAAGGATAAAAATATCGAAGGTACATGATCATCTATAAATTCAAAAGCACTTTAACATTCTCTCAGTTGATCCTCAACATCCCCCTGCGTGGTTGAGAAAACTAAAGCTTCTGGCCTGAGATAGTAATAGTAAGGTAACTTACTATTTTACCTAGAGAAACACGGATGAGCTGTGTTTTTAAGATTTCTAGAGCTTTGTAGCCCTGAGCTCAGCTACTTCGCTGGTTCATTTTGATGATTAGGAACATTCATTTACACAAAATTCCAAGAAGAGGCATTAGAAGGGTAATAGAAGTATTCAAATGCGAGTCGCAAATTGTGGGCTCAGACCTCAGAGAGCATTTTCCCATGGAAATAACGTGAGTCATGGTGAGTAGGTGCAGAAGGGCTAACCCACAAATACCAGAATATTTCTCACTGTTGCCACAGTAACTGCAACACTCCGGGGCCTGGGTGGGGAGCAGCCCAGCCCAGAAGGGGGGGTTTGGGGGCAGCGGCGGTGTCCCTCCCTGGAGGTACGAGGCCTGGAGGTGAAGAGGTATCTCCAGGGGCGAATGCAAAGGCCAGTTGTAAGCTGAGTGTTTGTAAAGTGGGAATGGCTGGGCACACTTTATACATAGGACTCCACCCAAACCCGTGCCACTTAAGTACAAGGGAGTAAAAATTGCCGTTTAATCCAAGAGACTTCCTGGAACAACACACACTCCCCATCTAAGGGCTCCTGTCATGGGAACCTGAGTTTCTATGCTTATTGAACCAAGGGTGGACAGAAGTCAAATGACAGGCCAGCTGAGAGCCCTTTGTAAGACACTATGTCCAAATGAGTCCGATTTCCTGAAAAAGTTCTGCTTTCTCTCTAGCTGTTAGGCACCTAGTTTTACTCTTAACTTACAGATCTTGTATAGAGGCCCTTTTTCTCCCAGGGTGACATTAGAAGACTCATATTCTGAGTTAATGTGATCAGTCATTTTTAATGAAAGCCTTCTGTGTTTTACCAGATTCCAAATTAGAGATCTTTTTGGGGATAAAGCATTTGGCAGCTTGACCCAGAATAAGACTGGGCATTATTATGCCTTAATTAATTATAATCATTATAACCATAATAATCATTCATTCATTCAATTACTCATCTATTTCCTTCACTCATTCTAAAAATTATGTGAGGTGACCCAATGTAATAATGATGATGATCTGAGTCCATGAATTTGTTGGATCTCCTGCAATTGTAGAAGGTAAACATTTCTATGCAGAGGGCTGGTTTTTCCTCTTGCCAGTGATCAGAGATTGTTTTCTTTTATTTTTTGTATTGTGTTTTTTCTTGGAAGAAATTAAACAGGTCTTACAATCCAACCTGCCTCCTGGCCACAAAGTATCCCTGCTATTTATTATCAGAGAGACTCTGATAAGAGAGCAGCCGTGTTAAGGGGAGCCCGGGTGGCTCAGTCAGTTATGTGTCGGACTTCAGCCCAGGTCATGATGTCGCGGTTTGTAGGTTCGAGCCCTGTTTCAGGCTCTGCATTGACAGCTCAGAGCCTGGAGCCTGCTTCAGATTCTGTGTCTTCCTCTCTCTTTGCCCCTCCCCTGCTCGCGCTCTGTCTCTCTGTGTCTCAAAAATAAATAAGCATTTAAAAAATTTTTTTAAAAAATAATAAAACAGCAGCCATGTTAAATTCTGGAAGATTTGTGATGACCAGAGGCTAGGTCAGGGACCAAGGATCAACACAACCGTCAGGGCCCTGCAGCTGGAATGTTGGGAGACTGTAGTACCTTCTAGTGTCCTAGAGTAAGCAAAATCTACTTGCGGGATTTTTCTTATTCTGACCTCAAAACAAACGAGGAAAAACAATCACATTTGAATGACCTCCGTGTCAGGAGCCAGTCAAATCGAGGGCTCCACAGCCCCTCCTTCCAAGATTAGGATGCTCGGTGATAAGTCTTTATTCTGGTCCAGGCCACCCTTCCATCGTCACAACACCAGCTCTACTAGTGATAGTTGGTTGGCTTCCCAAAGGGAGACAAATTCTCCTTTTATTCATTTACTAAGAAAATAGAGGCCATTACCAAAGCTTGTTTCCCTCTTCTTCTTACCCTTCCAGCTATACAGTGCTCTACATCTAAAATCCAACCTGCTGGAGCCCCTGGTGGCTCAGTCGGTTGAGCGACTGACTCTTGATTTTGGCTCAGGTCATTATCCCAGGGTTGTGGGATCGAGCCCTGGGTCAGGTTCCACACAGAGCATGGAGCCCGCTTAAGAGTCTCTCTCTGTGTCTCTGTCTCTCTTTCTTTCTACCTTTGTCTCTCTGCCCCACTTGTGAGCGCTCTCTCTCTCAAGTAAATAAATAAATAAAATCCATCCTGTCTTCTATTTTTGGTTCAAGGTCAACTTTTCCACCTATGTTTTGATCCTCTATTCTTTTTTTTTTTTTAACTTTTTTTTTAATGTTTATTTATTTTTGACAGAGAGAGAGACAGAGCATGAGCAGGGGAGGGGCAGAGAGAGAGGGAGACACAGAATCGAAAGCAGGCTCCAGGCTCTGAGCTGCCAGCACAGAGCCCGATGCGGGGCTCGAACTCACAGACTGTGAGATCATGACCTGAGCCGAAGTCGGACGCTCAACCGACTGAGCCACCCAGGTGCCCCTTGATCCTCTATTTTTTTGGCACCTGGGACACTTTTTGCATTGAATGAAATTCCCATAACACGAAATTATCCGTTTTAAAGTGAACAATTACTGGCATTTTGCACACTCACAATGTTGTGCAACAGTTCCTTCTATCTAGTTCCAAATCGTTCCATCATCCCAAAAGTAAAACCCTGTACCCATTAAGAAGTCACTCCCGATTTCCGTGTCCTCCTAGCCCTGGGCAACCACTGATCTTCTTTCTGGCTGTATGGATTTACCTCTTCCAGATCTTTCATATACATGAAATCATATTATAAGTGACCTTTTGTGTCTGGCCTCTTTCACTTGGCATACTGTTCTCGAGGTTTATTCATTTTTGTTTTTGTTGGTTTTTTTTTTAAGTTTATTTATTTATTTTGAGAGAGAGAAAGCATGAGTCAGGAGGGGCAGAGAGAGGGAGAGAAAGAAAAAATCCCAAGCAGGTTCCACACTGTCAGCGAAGACACCAACGCAGGGCTCGAACTCATGAACCGTGAGATCCTGACCTGAGCCGAAATCAAGGGTCGGACACCTAACCGACTGAGCCACCCAGGCATGCCATGTATCAGTACTTGGTTTTTACTGGCTGGATAATATTCCATTGCATGGCCGTCCCTCAGTTTATTTATGCATTCGTTCATTGAGGAACACTTATGTTGCGTCTGCCTATTTACTATCATGAGCAATGCGGCTGTGAACATTCAGGTACAGTAAGTAGGTGCTTTCAGTTCTTCTGGGCATAGATGTAGAAGTGGCATTGCTTTGTCCTATGATAATTCTATGCTTCACTTATCGAGGGGCCACCAAAATGTGGTTCCTCCCAAGCCTCCTCCTTCCCAGGCTTTCAGGTCTGTCCGCCACTTGCCTGGCCCCGCATCCCTTACCCCGGGCATCTACGAGCAATTTTTCCTCTTTACGTGCTTCTGCCTCTTTTGTGATGTCAATCAACCATGTACTGGATTTTGCTCAGTCATTTCCTTTCTCTAATTTTTCCTCAAGATTCTTCTCTCCTCTGGTATCTTCCCTTAGGTGAAAAATAATTCCATTCTCACCCATCTAGAAAGCAAAGCATCTCCGTCCAATTTCTCTTCTCTAAAGAGTTGTCTACATTCTCTCTCTCCGCTTCAACTTCCTATCACCCCTTAAATGCCCATGTTCTGGTTTCTATGAAAGCTCTGCTCCCTGAAGACCGCACGTGACTTCCCAATCGCTCTCAGCAGCGTCTCACTCCTCTTCTTGCCCCGTTATTGTTCCTTGTTAACCTATCCCTCCTTCCTTGACACTTGCCCCCCTTGACTTCCGTGACACTTGCTCATTTGTGATTCCTGACTTTTATGATGATTCCTTCTCTTTTGTAGGCTTGACTCTCTCCACTCAGTCCTTAAACTCCAGGGGTCCTCCAGGGCTTAATCCTTCACCCACAGTCCTTGCTACACTCTCTCTAGGTGACCTCATCCACACTCATTGTTTCGACATTGTCTACGCACGGATAACTCCCAAATATCTTTCTCTAGCACTTTTGCCCCCCCCCCCTTGAAGAGGACTCAGCTATCCTATTGCCTATTTGAGGGCTAGATTAATCCACATTTCACAAATGCTAAAACAGAGCCTAAACTATATCTTCCTCCTATGTTCTTTTTTTTTTCTAATGTTTATTTATTTTTGAGAGACAGAGAGAGACAGAGTGGAAGCAGGGGCAGAGAGAGAGGGAGACACAGAATCAGAAGCAGGCTCCAGGCTCCGAACTGTCAGCACAGTGACGTGGGGCTTGAACCTGCAAACCAGCGGGATCATGACCTGAGCTGAAGTCAGATGCTCAACCGAATGAGCCACCCAGGCGGCCCTCTCCTACGTTCTTGATCACAGAGGGGAACACCACTTGTCACTAGGCCAGAAACCTGAGTGTCATTCTAAACTCCTTCCTGTCCCGTACCATCAACACCCAAGCAGTCACTCAGTATTTCTCAAGGTGGTCCAGTTTTCTCCATCCTCATTGCCAATGTCCCCGTCCAGGCGGGCATCATTCTCTCTGGGACCACTATGTCTGAATCCTCACCAGTGTCTCCTCCTCAGTCTTATCATCCTCTAATTCTTTTCTTCTGCCATAGCCCCTTCTTTGATCTGCACGTCTCATCTCCGGCACGTCCTGCCTCTGACTTTGTTAGAGCAAATCTGGACTGCAGCCATCTCCGTGCATTCGCCATGATGCTTCTTGCCTCTGTGCCTCCCTCCTTCTTCTGCTCTGTAACTCCTACTCAAGTCGTCCTCCAAGCCTTCCTTGACCCCATCCTCAAGGTCCCTACTCTGAGGTCCCGCTACATGTCGGTCCCTTTCCTGTGGTTGCATCCAAACCCCCTTCTGTAGTGATCTATTTCCATGTCTTTCTCTTGGAAAGGGGGTTGTAATTTCTTTGTGTACCTGTCACCTGGCTCCGTTCCTCCTACATTGTTTTGGTCCTCAAAATTAGTAGAATGAATGAATGAATGAATGAGTAATGGCATACAGATTATCCTCCCTTTCTGTGGGAAAGCATCGGCAAAAGAGACATTACAGGCAATAACTAGAGACAACATGAGAACTACTTCAAAAAGAAAACATCACACTGTTGGTTCATCTGATTTTCTTTTTTTCTAGTCATGACATTTAAAATATTTTTTCTAATTTTTTTTTAACGTTTATTTATTTTTGAGACAGAAACAGAGCAGGAACGGGGGAGGGTCAGAGAGAGGGAGACACAGAATCTGAAACAGGCTCCAGGCTCTGAGCTGTCAGCCCAGAGCCCGACGCGGGGCTCGAACTCACGGACCGCGAGACCGTGACCTGAGCTGAAGTCGGCCGCTTAACCGACTGAGCCACCCAGGCGCCCCTAAAATATTTTTAAGAGTAGCATTTGGGGGCACCTGGGTGGCTCAGTCAGTTAACCCTCCGACTTCGGCTCAGGTCACGATCTCACAGTTCATGGGTTCAAGCCCCGCATCAGGCTCTGTGCTGACAGTTCGGAGCCCGGAGCCTGCTTTGGATCTGGGTCTCCCTCTATGCCGCTGCCTCACTTATGGTCTCTCTCTCTCTCTCTCTCAAAAATAAATAAACATTTTAAAAATTTTTTTAAATGCCAATGAACTCTAGAAATTCTAAATTGGGAAGGATTATCAGAGGTCATCTGTCTCAACTTCCAGTTTCTAAAGTACATAGTTGAAAAAAATCATTTAAAAAAAAGACCTTTTTTTAAAAATTTTTTTTTAAACGTTTATTTTTTTTGAGACAGAAACAGAGAATGAACGGGGGAGGGTCAGAGAGAGAGAGAGACACAGAATCTGAAACAGGCTCCAGGCTCTGAGCGGTCAGCACAGAGCCCGACGCGGGGCTCGAACTCACGGACCGCGAGATCGTGACCTGAGCCGAAGTCGGACGCTTAACCGACTGAGCCACCCAGGCGCCCCAAAAAAGACCTTTTAAAAATAGTTTCCTATACCTTAGACCATCCTTGGATGAGGAGTCTTTCAACATCTGGAGCTGCTGAGCTGAAACTGTTAAATTCCGACACTAAACTAACCTCGAAGGACCCGACTGGAGAAGTCTGGGTGTGGAGAAGACATGGAATTGCCTAATAGCCCACAGGGAGCACCTGCCAGAGGCTTGCGCCTCCTGTCTGGTGTTCCAGGTGGCCCCGAGCAAGGACCCTTACTTTTCCAGGTGCTGACGGTATCTCTGTCACTGAGAGGGCACCAAGTTTACTTGCCTCCCTCACTCTTGCTGTTGAACCGGCTAACAATGATTTTTCAAATGCTAGGGGCTGGGAAAATCTTCCTGAGTTTTGTTCATTTAGGTCTATTTGCATAGGGCAGATGTGCCTGGCAAGTACGACTGAATGTCTAACAAACTGGAAGGGCTTTTACACTATGTGGAGATAAGACTCATTTGTTACTTTTTAAAGCAGGGAGTGGAGAAGGAGAGGGAGATTAGAGACAAATAAATCATTTTACTCCCTAGTCTGGTGAGGAGGAAGAGTGATGTCAAATCATCCAGGGACAACCAAGGAAGAACAAAGAAAAGGCAACAGGTAGAACAGGTTGTAGAGATGCTGGGAAAATGCCATTGTGACACATTGCATCACCTGAAAGTTGCTGATCGCAAAACAAGGATCGGGGGCACAGGGCAGGGCAACAATAATAATAACAACAAGCAGAGTGAATACGAAGCCACATCTGGCACACGGATCATAAAGTCCTGTCCGTGTCTGGGTAGAGTTAGCAGAGGAAAGAAAGCTGCCGGATCTGGAGTGGTAGGGAACTCGAAGAGCCCAAAGGGTGGATGTCAATGAAAAGATGCCCTAAAGAACTGAGAAGGGTTGGGGCACCTGGGTGGCTCCGTTGGTTAAGCGTTTGGCTCTTGGTTGCGGCTCAGGTCGTGATCTCGTGGTTTGTGAAATGGAGCCTGCTTGGGATTCTCTCTCTCTCTTTCTCCCTCTCTCTCTCTCTCTCTCTCTCTCTCTCTCCGTCCCGCATGTGTGCTCTGACTCTGTCTCAAAAATAAGTAAACAATTAAAAAAAAAACAAAGAATCGGGAAGGGCTAAGGTCAGTCTAAGGCAGTGAGTCTTAAGACAGAATGCTCCTCCTGGCATCTGACGAGTAGAGGCCAGGGATACTGCTCACGGTACAACGCACGGGGCAAAGAACTTTCCAGGCTTGAATGCCAACTGCGCTAAGACTGAGAGAGAAACCCTGATCTAAGAAACTTTTTCAACCTGATAAACAACCCGAGGGAGCTTGACTGGCTTTATCAAGGGCCGCGTCACAGGTCCCATCCCTAGTCTGACCAAGTAGTAGAGGGTGCTTGTGCCGGATTACAAGATCCCACGTCCCGAGACCTCACGTCGGTGGCCAGAAATCGGCTGCAGTGACGGTATTTACACCATGGAAATTGGCAAATACCGCAAAGCAAGACTTGTGCCCCCCACACTCTACATCCCGGAGAGCTGATTTTATTTTATTTATTTATTTTTTTCCGGAGAGCTGATTTTAAGCAGATGGTACCACACCACTGCTTCTCGGCTACTGGAGGAATGAGACTAACTCTCTTTGTCCCCCTGTTTTTATTTTTTTTTTATTTTTAAATGTTTATTTATTTTTGAGACAGGGAGAGACAGAGCATGAATGGGGGAGGGTCAGAGAGAGAGGGAGACACAGAATCCGAAGTGGGCTCCAGGCTCTGAGCTGTCAGCACAGAGCCCGACGCAGGGCTTGAACTCACAGACTGTGAGATCATGACCTGAGCCGAAGTCGGCCGCTTAACCGACTGAGCCACCCAGGCACCCCTGTCCCCCTGTTTTTAAAGAGTGGACAGGTGAAAGTGACTAAGTCCTTTATCTTCCTGCCTCCAGCCCTGGGAGCATCTCTCCGTATCACCTGGGCGGCTTGTTAAACCACAGATGGTTGGGTCCCGCCTGCAGGGTTTCCGATTCAGTAGGTCTGTGGGGCCCAAGGAAGCATTTCTCATAAGTGCCCTAGGTGATGTCGGTGCTGCTGGTCTGGAGACCATGTTTTGAAGACCACTGTTCCATGCTATGTCTGTGAATGGCCTTGGTGACTCCCAGGACTTTGTCATCAGGAAGCAGTTCAGCAGACTGGACTTGAAGGTAATGCTTCCTCATCTCTCAAATACTCACATAAATGGGCAAGACGTGACCCATCACCTTGTTCAGGCTGCTTATATTCTAGTTTTATTTCTCTGGCCTCGGAATCCTATGAAGACAGATCATGGGGTTATTGTGGGTGGCAGCTAATGGAATAATCTCAAACGTGGGGTGCTAAGTAACAGGGCAAGTTTCCGAGCTTCCGGGAAGGCCTCTCTACCCGTCGTGCCCAGTGGTCTAGAAACATGAGAACTTTTTAACGAGAAAAATTTCTTAAAAAGTGTGAAAATGATATAATTGGCGGGGGGGAATGAAAGTTAAAAATTTCAAGAAGATCAACATTGTCGTTGATCAACAATAGTGTTCCAAGTGCTCTGGGAAGCATAGGGCTCTGTTCTCCCTCCGTCCCCTCAAGGGAAGATGCCACCTGAGGCAGGAGTGAGCCATGTAAGTTTTATGGACTATGAGAGGGCTTAGTTGCATACCACTGGGCATCTCATCTCCTCAGCTCCCCATTGACTACAGAGCCATACGCTCCCCCCCGTCATTGTCCCCCGCCGCAGCCAAGTGGACACCACGGCCGTCCTGTCCTGTGCAATGCTGAGCACATTAGCTCCAGCTCGGCTCCCTCAAGCCCAGCCAGCAGCTGGCCCCAGGGCTCACAGAAGACTCAGGAAAGCACATTACCAAAACAGGCCACTTGCAGAGGGATTGTCTCATAAGGGTCCTGGAAGGAACAGATGGAACTTTCTGATGGGGTAATTTGAGGAGAATTTAACTGAGGGAACATTTACAAAGGCATAGGCAGGGTTTCAGGAAAACAACTCCAGGGAAGGAAGAGTGAATTGACTACCCAGTGGAATTCTAGGATGACCTCCAATGCGTCACAGCCTTGTCAAATCTCCTGCCCTTGAATGTGGGTGGACCCCATGATTTGCTTGTAGCCAACGGGATGCCACAGATGTGATGGATGTCACTCCCGTGGTTAAGTCACGGTGGAAGACTCCTACATCACGGTAGACAGGAGGAGAGATCTCCCTGCTGGTCCGGAGGAAGTGAGCCGCCCTGCCACCAAAGGGCCACATGGCAGGGAAGTACGGGTGACCTCTAAGAGCTGAGAGCAGCCCTAGGCTCACAGCCAGTAAGAAAGCAAGACCTCAGCCCAACAATGGCAAGAAACTGAATTCTGCCAATAACCACATGAGCTTAGAAGGGAACACTAAGTGGGGTGCCTGGGTGGCTCAGTCAGTTAAGCGTCCGACTTCAGCTCAGGTCATGATCTCGCGATTTGTGAGTTCAAGCCCCGCGTCGGGCTCTCTGCTGAGCGCTTGGAGCCTGGAGCCTGCTTCGGATTCTGTGTTTCCCGCTCTCTCTGCCCCTCCCCCACTCACACTCTGTCTCTGTCTCTCTCAAAAATAAATAAACTTAAAGAAAAAAACCCCACTAAATTCCAGGAAAGAGTGCAGTCTGGCCCACACCTAAATTGCTGCCTTGTGAGACCCTGAAGAGAGCACCCAGCTAAGCCACGCCCCCCTTAGGCACCCTGGCTGGGCTGCTTTACAGCCTAAATGTTTGTGACAACTCTCCCCACCCCCCACCCCAACCAAAATTCCTAAATTGAAATCCTAACCCCCAATGTTAGGGGGCGGTTAGGACAGAGTAGGAGGTGGGACCTTCACAAGGTGATTGGGTCATGATGGTGGAGCCCTCAAGAATGGGATTAGTGCCCTCATAAAAGAAACCCAGGCAGCTGTCTTGCCCTCTTTCTGCGAGGACACAACGAGAAGGCAGTCATCTGCACCCGACTGGGCTGGCACCCTGATCGCAGACTTCCTGGCCTCTAGAACACTGAGACAAATTTGCTGTTGGTACGTGCCCAGGCTGTGGCACCTCGTTATAGCAGCCCGAATGCCCTAAGACAATGTGACAGAGTGAATGCCTGTTATTTGAAGCCACTGAGTTTGTGTTGATCTGTTAAGTCACAAGACATAGGGTGTTACGTCCCCTTAGGAACCCTGAGGTATGGGGGAGGAGCAGTTTCCAGAACCCAAACAGAGGGCAGACGGGGGCAGAGCTGAGGCCTCTGGTGGGCACAGGGCCACCCTGCAGTGGCCAGAGACAGAGGGAGCTGGAGAATGAGGGCCGGACCTCACACTCACCTGTCCTCTGCACCCCGCCCCCCCCCCCCCCCCCGCAGTGTTCCAATTAACGGACCCTGCCTGAAGGCAGCGAGGTGGGGGCCACTTACACTGGTCTCATGGGTCAGCTTCTCGGGGCACAGAGCAGGCTGGAGAAAGGTGGGCGATGGATTTGGAGGGACACATGGACTGTACCTCTCGTACCAGGGGATTCTCAGGCCCATCGTGGGAAAAAAAAAAATAAGTGTTTTCCTTCATAGTGTTACCTATATAAATGGACAGCAAAAGGAAGGAAAAAAAAAAGTGAGAGTTTTGGTTTCCATGGTAAAATTAGTAAAGTATCCTAAAAACTAAAGTGCCTCAAACCTTTCCTTTTCCCTTTGTTAAGTGGGCTAATCACAGCCCGTCGTCACAAACATGCTTTCCTCGAGAGGCCCCTGTACGAGAATTACACTAGGGCCCCAGCATTGTTCAAGCTCTGGAAAGAGACAATTTCTATACTAAGGCTGGCCATAAATCAGACAGTTCTGTAGTTACTGGGTAAATGGGATGGTCTCTAGAGAACTGTTTCACTGTTATTTTTTCCCTAGTTATTCCTAAGAAGATACAATTTATTCACTGCTCTGATAAGAATAGATTGTTTAAACACACTGTATCTCATTTTACAGCCGGAGAGTTGATGACCTATGTAAGTTTGCTGGGGCTGCCATGGCAAAATGCCACCAACTAGGGTGACTTAAATAACAAAATTTATTGTCTCACAGTTCTGGAGACTAGAAGTCCAAGATCAAGGAGGGTTGGTTCCCTCTGAGGGCTGTGAGGGAGGCTCTGTTCCAGGACTCTCTCCTTGCTTCTGAGAGCCTCAGGTGTTCCTTGGCTTATAAACGATGTTCTCCCTGTCTCTTCACACTGTCTTCCTTCTCTGAGTATCTGTCTCTGTGTCTAATTTCCCCTTTTTATAAGGACACAGTCATGTTGGACTAGAGCTCTCTCTAATGACCTCAACTTACCCATCTGCAAAGACCCTATTTCTGAATAAGGTCATGTTCACAGGCACCAGAGGTTAGGACTTAAACATCTTTTTGGGAGGAGTGGGGGGAGGGACACAGTTCAACCCATAAGAGGCTCTAAGCCAACCTACAGTTTAAAGGCAAAGCCTACTTCTAGTAGCCAAGTTGAAGATTCCATTGACTCCTCATTTGTTGCTGGTGAAAATATAAAATGGCGCAGCCATTTGGTAAAATAGTTTGGCAGTTATTTAAAAAGATAGACATGGGCCTGCCATATGACCCAGCCATTCCATTGCTAGACATCTACACAGGAGAAATGAAAATGTATGTTCACACATGCATGTTCATAGCAGTACCAGTCATGATGGCTCAAACTGGAAACCCTCGAAATGTCTGTCACCTGTGAATGGATAAACACCAGGTGTTTAGAATATTCTATTATTCTATTATTATTATTATATATATATAATATTTATATTATATTATATTATAGAATAATATTAAGGCATAAAAAGGAATAAACTACCAATAAATGGCACAACATGGATGAACCTTGAACACATTATACTAAGTGGAAGAAGCCAGTTACAAAGAGCACACAGTGTATGATTCCATTTATATGAAACGTCCAGAAGAGGTAAACCCCTAGAGACAGAAAGTAGATTAGTGGTTTCCTGGGTCTGGGATTAGGAATGAGGGGTCAACAGGCAGGAGGGATCTTCCTGGAGGGATGAAAGTGTTCAAAAGCTGGCTTGTACTGATGGTCGCACAAGTCCGTAAATGCACTAAAGATTATTTAATCGGGGGCGCCTGGGTGGCTCAGTCAGTTGAGCATCCAACTTTAGCTCAGGTCATATCTCATGGTTTGCAGGTTTGAGCCCCACCGTGGGCTGTGCACTGGATTCTCTCTCTCCCTCTCTCCCTCTCTGCCCCTTCCCCACTTGGATGCTCTTTCTCAAAATAAATAAATAAACTTAAAAAAAAATTTTTTAAAGATCATTTCATCATACACTTAAAATGGATACATTTTGTAGTATATAAATTGTATCTGAGTAGATTTTTAAAAAAATTTTTTAATGTTTATTTATTTTTGAGACAGAGAGAGACAGATCATGAACGGGGGAGGGTCAGAGAGAGAGGGAGACACAGAATCGGAAGCAGGCTCCAGGCTCTGAGCTGTCAGCCCAGAGCCCAACGCGGGGCTCGAACCCACATACTGTGAGATCATGACCTGAGCTGAAGTCGGACACTCAACCAACTGAGCTACCCAGGAGCCCCTAGACTTTTTTTTAATGTTTATTTGTTTATTTTGAGAGTAAGTGACAAAGCAAACAAGGGAGGGACATAGAGAGAGAGGAAGAGAGAGAATCCCAAGCAGCCTCCACACTGTCGGTGCAGAGCTGGACGCAGGGCTCAATCTCATGAACACCGAGATCATGTCCTGAGATGAAATTAAGAGTCAGACACTTAACCGCCTGAGCCACCCAGGCGCCCCTCAATACAGGTGTTTTGTTTTGTTTTGTTTTGTTTAAATCTCCCGGTGTCCTTAAGGTAAAAATCAAATCATTTATTTGTAGGATGTTCTTCAACAGCGTGTTAAACAAATATATCAAAGCCTGTTTTATGTACCAGTGTGGAACCATATCCAAGATAAAGAGTAAGTGAAAAAAAAAAAAAATCCAATCCCAAACAAGGTTCAGGACAGCATGTATTTGTCTGCATGTACATAGGAATTTTTCTAGAAGGTTAACGCAAGAAATGGGTAACAGTGCTTTACCCTGGGGAGTAGCAATGGGATAAGGACTTTTCCCTGAAAACACTTATATCTTTTGAATCTGGTACCATGTGCTTGTTTTCAAAAACATAGGTATTTGCACATTTTTAAAAATGTACCAGCACACCACAAGCCAAAATATATACTCAACACTGGAGATGACCTTCCAGAAAATGAAAGTAGTGGATCTTCTCCCCATGGACCAGACTGTCACTTAGTAAGTGGTCCTTCCAGATCTGATATCTGGA
>NW_026057586.1:13832870-13859456 GCF_023721935.1 Panthera uncia | reverse complement strand
CATGAACCAGACTGTCACTTAGTAAGTGGTCCTTCCAGATCTGATATTTGGCCTTTTGTGCTAAGAATGTTTATTCACCTCCACCAATGAGCCATTTTCCACAAGAGGCCATGTTGTAACTATGTGGTCATGTTCAAGATTAGAGATTTCGTGTCTTTCTGGTCTGTCCTACCCACTTCATATGGGGAAGTTGGGAAATGCTCTTTCATGCAAACTGTTCCAGGGAAAGGTACTATATAAACATTAAATCATTAAGATAATACATGCATTGGGAGGTGGGTGGAAGGCCCTATTTATATATTTGCATTCTTTTTAGAGTACTTGCTGGGCCATAGTTAAGAGGGGGAAATAATGTATTATACTATTTGTTTTCCCTTGTGACAATGCTGGCTGCTGTGTAGGATGCTCATGTTACTACTTATCGATGCCTCTTTATTCTCTCTTTGCTGTCGTTCTAATGGTGTCATGCAAATTGAGAATAGCTAAGGGTTTTTTCTAAGTGCAATAAAATGGCATCATAGAAGAGATTTCCTATAATCAGGCAGTTGGTTTCTAAAGAAAACAAGGGAGACTTCCCTGACCATTCTCAGAATACATTAGAGACCCAAAGCATGTCGGTCATTCATTCTTTCCCGTCCTTTCCCCTGGGATGTGTGGTCCTGGTTGCTGTAGGCTCTTCTACTTTGCTGCCAGGTTCCCTCCCCGAGGTAATGCTCTGGGATCGCCCAGGCCTCTATGGCTTGAGAAGACTCACAAGCATCACATTTGGGAACATATCTCACCATGTCCAGACCCTCACCACATCTGGCTTGTCAGCCGAGCGGACCACCAAGGGGCATGTCCATCTTAATGTGGAACTGCTATCATGCACGAATAGAGATTTTTATGGTCTGCTTCAGAGTAGGGTAGGGGAAGGCAATTATTATCTCCTCAAAAATGTGTTTCTTTAATCCAGTGCTCTAAAAATGAGATTTTTTTAATTCACATTAGTTGTAGCCAAAGGAAAGAAAGTAAAGAGGAGCATTTGTTAATGACAAGGCCCTCCTGCTTCTCTTAAGAAAGTCTATTTCCAACGCAGGCTGCATAAAAATGGATCCAGCCACAATGTGCCCCAGTTACATTTATTAGGACATTATTAATTTGCTTAATGATGAGCTGTCACACAGTTCTTATGTCCTGTCCCCCCAAAAGCAAAGATGCTACAACTCCTAGTTTGCAATGTTGATTTCTACTTCATTTCAGAGAACATGGAAAAATGGAAGATAGTACATAAGGACATCTAATCAAGGTAGATCTTCACAATTCCTAATTAAGCACCTTTCCACCTCTTTGAATTTATGCTAAAATCAAATGTTTCTCTGAACGAATTGACGTATCTGAATACACAAGGTATGCATGTGAACTTAATCGTCTACTTTTCTACAACTAAGACATATTGGTATGTTCATAGCACCTACTGAAATAACCTGGCAAAATGGTTTCAATGTAAATTCATCCCCAAGCTTTTTTTTTTTCCCTAATACTTTCTGTTCTAAGTATATTTTGTTACTGGTTTCTAGTTCTCATCCAACAATTCGTAACTATTAGCAGCTTCCACGATAGAGGAAAGGTGGGGTGACAGCTTAGTGAAAGCAGTAATTAGATGCACATCTATCCATTTCTTTTTCTCCATCTCCCAATCCAAAGGCACATGGCAGTAAATGTGGGAGCTGAGATTCGAACCAGCTGTCTCGACCACTTTGCACTTGAACCATGCACTTGACCACTTTGCTCTAATGACTGGGTGTGCCTCCTTCTTGCCATCCTTACTCAATCTGGACATTATTATTTTGCCAAATCTTTGCCACGCTGCGGGGTGAGATGGTAAAATGAGCTTTAAAAGCATGTTTTCCATATTCTGCTTCCAGGGGAAACACACTGACCGGTAACTGGGGAAGATCGGTGTCCCCAAAACACAGCAAGAAGAATGGTAAGGGCTTCAAGTTGCTTCCCCTTAGAAATCAAATCATAAGTCACAAAAAAGCAAAAAAGAAATGGAGGGGAAAAAAAAAGCAAAAAAGAAATTGTCAAAAGGACAATAGTTTCCCAGTTCCAATGCCCTCATTAGAAATAGATCACTTATGGGCGCCCGGGGGGCTCAGCCAGTTAAGCGTCCAACTTCGGCTCAGGTCATGATCTCATGGTTCGTGAGTTTGAGCCCTGAGTGGGGCTCTTTGCTGTCAGCAGAGTCCACTCTGGATCCTCTGCCCCCCCCCACCTACCCCCTCCCTCACTTACGTTCTCTGTCTCCCTTAAACATGAACATTAAAAAAATAACAAAAACAGTTCCCTTAATTCTAAAAAAAAAAACAACAAAACAAAAACCCAATAGATCACTTAAAAACAACTTTTCTCTCTCTCTCCCACTCTCTCTTTCTCTCTCTGCCATATTTGGTAAAGATATTTTGTGCTTTGTATATTGCAACTAAGACTTCAAGGTCATTATACATTTCACTTTGGAGAAAGCCTACCTTATATTCTTTGACTTGGATTTAAGAAGACAAAGAAAAATGTACTCTTAGGAAGACAAAGAGAAATGTAGTCCTATGAACAATGTAAGGTAAAATTCTTTATACAAAATGAATATTTGCTCAGCATTAATGGAGCTAATATTTATCCCACAGAGCAGCTGTGCACAAATAAACAAAAGGCATCTAGGCAAAAGGGCTTCCGAATTTATGTGGTCAGAAGAACGCTATTGGTTGTAGAAAAGTTAATCTGATTCCGATAAAACTTAGTATGCTTTCAGTAAAAGAGAGAGAGGCGTGATCATGGTAACCCACATAAAAAAAAGGCAGTTTGATGTCTGTCAAAGCTAAGTGTAATCACAAACACCCAAAGAATTAACTTCCATATGTATTCCAATTGTTTGTTGGAACTTTCATTTCAGACTCTAAATAGCTGAAAGGATGGCTGTATTTCCTAGTAGGTTTTATTTTTTATTTAAAAAAAAAAATTTAATGCTTCTTTATTTTAGAGAGAGAGAG
This sequence comes from Panthera uncia, assembly GCF_023721935.1. Classification (NCBI taxonomy): domain Eukaryota; kingdom Metazoa; phylum Chordata; class Mammalia; order Carnivora; family Felidae; genus Panthera; species Panthera uncia. The sequence goes on along the minus strand of NW_026057586.1, from coordinate 13,856,430 downwards.
AGAGAGAGCAGGGGAGGAGCAGAGAGGGAAGGAGACACAGAATCCGAAGCAGGCTCCAGGCTCTGAGCTGTCAGCACGGAGCCCCACGCGGGGCTCAAACTCATGAACCACAAGATCATGACCTGAGCCGAAGTCAGTTGCTTAAACCACTGAGCCACCCAGACCCCCTCCTAGTAGGTTTTAAAAGAGAAAGTGACAATGTAATAAGAGCCTGCATAGTGCGGTTAAAAGGTTATGATTTGTAGAGTAAGACAGGCTTAAAACCCAATTGTGCTACTTACTAGCTAGGTGAACTTGAACTCCGTGGAATCTTTCCGAACCTCAGTTTCCTCTTCCGCAAAATGGGAATATTCATTCTTCACTCAGTCATTCAACAAACATCTGTGTCCTGCTAATGTGCCAGGCACTGTGCAAGTCACTAGCAACACAACAGTGAACAACAGCAACAACAAGAGCCTTGTCTTAAGGACTATGTGTCCCAGGGGGAGAAGACAAAGATGACGAGCCAACCAATAGGCGCTATGTCAGGTGTGACTTATGCTGTAGTCATTTTCTTCTCTTTTTTTGTCATTTTATTTTACTTTTTCATCATGATAAGTGGACTCTTTAATCCTCGTACCCTATTGCCCCACCCCACCTCCCTTCTGGTAACCATCAGTTTGTTCTCTATACTTAAGAGTCTATTTCTTGGTTTGTCTCTCTTTTTTCTTCCTTTGCTCATTGGTTTTCTTTCTTAAATTCCACATATGAGTGAAATCATATGGTATTTGTCTTTCTCCCACTGACTTATTTTGCTTAGTATTATACTCTCTAGAGCTCCAACTGTGTCATTGCACATGGCAAGATTTCATCCTTTTTTAGGGCTGAATAATATTCCATTGTGTATGTGTATGTATATGTATACATACCACATCCTTATCCATTTATCTATCAATGGACACTTGGGCTCTTCCAGAGTTTGGCCTTTGTAAATAATGCTGCAATAAACATAGGGGTGCATGTATCCCTTTGAAATAATATTTTTGTATTTTGGGGGGTAACTACCCAATAGCGTGATTCCTAGATCATAGGGTAGTTTTTTTTTTTTAATTTTTTGAGGAACCTCCGTAGTGTCTTCCACAGTGACTGTACCAGTTTGCATTCCCAGCAATAGTGCAAGAGGGCTCCTTTTTCTCCATATCCTTGCCAATACTTGCTATTTCTTGTGTTTTTTGATTTTAGCTGTATTAGTCTTCTTGGATTGATGTAACAAAGAAAATACTACCAACTGGGTGGCTTAAAATGACGGAAATTGATTCTCTCGCAGTTCTGGAGGCTCGAAGTCTGACATCAATATGCTGGCAAGGCTCCAGGGAAGAACCTTTCTTGCCTCTTCCCAGTTTCTGGTGGTTGCTTACATCCTCGGTGTTCCTCAGCTCAGAGCTGCACTATTCCAATCTCTGCTTCCGTAGTCACTCGCCATTCTCCCTATGCCTCCCTATATGTGTCCTGTCCTCTTCTTGTAAGGACACCAGTCACATTAGATTAGGGTTCATTCTAGTGTGTTATGACCTTGTCTTAGTTAATTACATCTGCAAAGACCCTATTTCCAAATAAGGTCCCTGTCTGAAGTTCTCGATAGACATGACTTTGGGGAACATGGTTCAATGTACTACAAATGCTATGAAGGAAAATAAAGCAGGGTGAAGGGATAAGAGTGAAGAGGTGCTATTTGAATAGGGACAGGTCATTCGGGGGCAGGCCTACATGAGTGAAGGAGAGGCATGTTGCCATTCATCCAGGGGAGTAGCCCCCCGTGGGGGAGACATCACAGCAGTGCAGCCATCCAGAACTGGAGCTTGTTTGGTGGCTTCAAAGGACAGTGGAGAGAGCTGTGTGGCTGGGGAGAATGGGCCAGCAAGGGATGACAAGGTGGGGAGCCGGAGAGGTAGCCAGGAGCAAGATCGCTTGTGGCCTGATAGACTAAGATGAGGATTTTGGAATCTGCCTATCTCCTGGGAATTTAGTGAGGCTAAAGGAGGTATGATTTCTTACCCACTGAGGACCTGCTGAAAGGCACGTGGAAATTCCAGCTCTCCTCCCCCTTGCTTCCCTTGCCCTCCTAGCCCTAAGACGGCACATTAAGAAAGTTCTCTCTCTGGGTTTGGTGTGACTGTCATCTCCAACTGAGTTCTTTTCTGCTTAACTGGTCATCTGATGAAGGATCTAACATTTTCCATCACTGAAGGGACAGCATTTTAGGGCTTGTGTCGGATAAACTCCAGCAAGTAACTTTTCCTAAGGAGGACACTTGGTAAACCAGGACACCTGCAGAGCAAGGTTGGCTAGTTGGGTTGGAAATAAACCTCTTGTGCTGTAGTCTGTCCTCACCCCTGGTCATCTCTGAAGCCCTTCCATAAACACTGGAGGAACATGGCTTAGATTCTAGACCAGTCTCTTATGTCTTTTATTTCCAAAGTGGCCCTGTGATTGATCTAAGTTAACGGACTTCAGATGTTCACGTAGCAGTTAAACCTCATCATTGTACTTTTCGTTTGAAAGACATTTTAATGCGCAGAAAGAAGTGTGAGACGGTATTACGTACGAATACATTGCCCACAGGTGGATCGTCCTTCTATCCCCAGGACTGTTTATCAGACATCATAGATGTTTGCAAATTTCTTTCTTTTTTTTTTTTTTTATGTTTATTTCTTTTTGAAAGAGAGGCGCAAGCAGGGGAGGGGCAGAGAGAGAAGGGGACAGAGGATCTGAAGCAGACTGCAGTGACAGCTTCTCTGCCGACAGCAGTGAACCCGATGTGGGGTTTGAACTCACCAGCCACAAGGTCACTACCTGAGCCGAAGTCGGACACCCAACTGAGTCACCTGGGTGCCCCTAAATGTTTGTAAATCTCTAATTGAGCGGTGTCAATTTCATCACTCCTCCGTTTGTGTTTAAAATATGCATTTCACCTCCGGCCTGGCTGGAAGGAACATATCAGGTATTGCTAATCAACCCTCGTGCTGCTAATTTAGAAGGTGTTGACTCTGGGATTCATGTTTCTCGTTGTTAAAAAGGCTCCAACATCCAACGGGACCACCAAAGCACACAAAGACCTCAGCCTGACTGCATCCCAGAAGAAGAAGCAGAGGACATCTGAGTACACTGCTTTCCCACGAGTCAGGACCAGCCACGCCCCCTCCCCCAAATATGCATACATTTTAGCTCTTTTTTTTTTTTTTTTTTAATTTTTTTTTTCAACATTTTTTTATTTATTTTTGGGACAGAGAGAGACAGAGCATGAACGGGGGAGGGGCAGAGAGAGAGGGAGACACAGAATCGGAAACAGGCTCCAGGCTCCGAGCCATCAGCCCAGAGCCTGACGCGGGGCTCGAACTCACGGACCGCGAGATCGTGACCTGGCTGAAGTCGGACGCTCAACCGACTGCGCCACCCAGGCGCCCCACATTTTAGCTCTTTACTGCTTTACAGAAGTTTCCGTGATCTGTGTGGGAAAGCAGCCATGTAACAGTGGCACTGTGGGGCACTCCCCAACTTCTGATCCTGCGGGCTCGGGAAATCCTGCTCTGCCCCCCGAAGAGTAATCTGGTTGACGCTTCGGTGGGAAACTGCTAAATACACCTGCACAAAAGTGTTTGCTAACCAGGCTGTTTGGGGTTCTGTTAATGGACTTGTGTGAGCTTTTTGGATTCCAAATCAACACCGTTCTTTTAACCATTCGTCCCTCCGGTGTGTCTGAGGTGGCAATGTCTGGGAGGCAGCAATGTGGGAAAATAGACACATGCAAATGGGAAATTTCGGTGTTGTGGTGGGCTTTTGAAAAATACAAAACTAGACTTTCTGTTCATCTTGCCTCCGTTTGGAGAGTGTGGACGTGTGTAGGAAATTTATACTAGAAAGAGAAAATGTTTATGAGAGGTTAGGGAACATTTGCTACCAATTGTACTTTTAGTCCTGAAGCCAAGCACTCAATTTCACTCAGCAAAATGAAATAGTCAAATCTTTCTTGAGATTTAACATAATATTTGGTATTTTGAATGTAGCCTTTGACACGCCATTTTGTTTGTTTTCTCGTGCTTCCTTCTTGTTTGGGGTCTCAGTAACGCCGCAGCCAATGACAGGCAGCTGATCACCCGGGAAATGCAGCCAAAAGGAAGATCCTAGCCAAGCCATGAACTTTAGTCCAAATGCTCATCTCTGACACAGAAAATGCCAGCCCTTGTGTGGAAAAAAAAAAACAAACCACAACAACCAGGGACAGAGCTTTGTATGGGAATGGTAATGACAATATGCCCTAAGATCCACTTTCTTATTAATGCAGGGTTTGTGCGACGGCACCATGAAAGACAACTGTGTATTTACTGAAAACAGGGTCACAGTCATTGTATGGTGTCCTGGAAAAATACAAGGTCATTCCAAAACCCAAAACCTTTTTTAATTTAAGGCTTATTATAGGGTGTGAACTTAATCCTTAGATTACAATACCCTCTTTAGGAATTTTTCATTGTTTATTCTAATGGTCTGGGCCTCTTTGACCCTCTGAGTACTTGACCTTAATCATTCCCTTTCCCTCCCCATTGAAACTCCTATGTTCCTTGGTTTTCTCTGCTGCTCTCATAATGGAGCCTTTTTTCTCTCCTGACACTCTAAACGGCACTTAGGACATGTTTATCTTCAAGACCTCTCTTTTACTGCTCAGCACCATTTTTCCTATAGAGCTCATTCTCTTCTAGTCTAAATAATTACAAAATCTCTATTGCGAACCTCGTCCTGCCTCCCAAGCTCCCATCTCTTGTTTTTGATGGCCTGAACATCTTGCCTCTGCTGCAAATGATACTTGATTTTAAACCCAATTTATTTCTCCTCTTCCCTCCGTCCAACAAAAAATATGGTCCCTCTGATATTTTTATTAAAACAATTTTTTTTAATGTTCCTTTATTTTTGAGAGAGAGAGAGAGAGAGAGGCAGCACAAGTGGAGAAGGGGCAGGGGGAAAGGGAGACACGGAATCCGAAACAGGCTCCAGGCTCTGAGCTGGTAGCACAGAGCCCGATGCAGGGCTCGAACCCACGAACCGCAAGATCATGACCTGAGCGGAAGTCAGACGCCTAACCTACTGAGCCACCCAGGTGCCTCTGGTCCTTCTGATTTTTAAAAATTTAATTTTTGTTTTCATCAGTGTTATTCATAAACAGCCAAATAGTTTTACTTCATAAACTGGCAGTTCCCTGCTCCCCCATTTTCTTCTCCCTAAAAGACAAATGCTTTCAAACATTTTAACTATTTATTTTGGTATTTCTTCCTCATCAAAAAATAACCTAAGTTGCTACTTCTTGCGTTTTTCCATTGGAGGCATTATAAATCTTACCATTAGTATCACACGCTTACACTCTCTGTCCAGGCATCCTCCCTGAAGACTGAAATCACAATTTTGGTTAGATCAATTTTCAACTATTTTTTGGACGATGTCATATTGCTGAGTAACATCATATTTTTAAGACTACTCATCCTATCTTTTTTTTTTAATGTTTTATTTATTCTTGGTAGAGAGAGAGAGAGAGAGAGAGAGCATGAGCAGGGGAGGGGCAGAGCAAGAGAGGGACACAGAATTCAAAGCAGGCTCCAGGCTCTGAGCTGTCATCACAGAGCCTGACATGGGACTCGAACTCACAAGCCGTGAGATCATGACCTGAGCCAAAGTCGGACACTCAACTGACTGAGCCACCCAGGCACCCCATCACCCTATCTTATTTTAAAATGTTTATTTATTTATTTTTGAGAGAGAGAGAGAGCAGGGGAGGTGCAGAGAGAGAGAATCCCAAGCAGGCTCTGCACTATAAGCACAGAGCCTGATGTGGGGCTTGAACCCACAAACCTTGAGGTCATGAAACCAAGAGTCAGATGCCCAACCGACTGAGCCACCCAGGCACCCTGACTTGTCCTATCTCTTAAAACTTGGTTTCCCCTGAAGTTAATAGTTGTCTTGGTTTGGGGACGCCTGGGTGGCTCAGTTGGTTGAGTGTCTGACTTCAGCTCAGGTCATAATCTCCAGGGTCATGAGTTTGAGCCCCCTGTAGGGCTCTCTGCTGTCAGCACAGAGCCCACTTCACATCCTCTGTCCCCTTCTCTCTGCCCTCCCTGCTCAAAAATAAATAAACATTAAAAAAAAAAAAAAAGAATTGTCTTGGTTTTTCATTCACTTGGTTGTCTTAATTACCATGAATTACCCAAACTCTTTCCCGGGAGAGCAAGTATCTTCTCATTGTGTTGAAACCCACCAGGAAATTTACTAATTTTATCTCCGGAGGAGGCTTCTGAACTTCTTCACCCTGGACAGGCTGCCCTCCGGGACTTTTTGGTACAGCTGCTGGTATGGAGTTTCCCTTGACCGTCAACCTGGGGATCTTCTTCCCCTCCCCTGAGCTGGGGTCTTATGTTTTCCAGATCCTCTAACTTCCCTATTTCTTGGTACATACATCTCTTCATTTCACTATAGCGCATTCTTCAGGAGGTTCCTGAGAAAGAGAAAATGGTAGATAAAGTTTGCAGGACTTTGCATATCTGAGAAAGTATCATGATTCTGTTTTGCCCTTGTTCATTCGTTCATTCATTCGTTGCTTCCTTCCTTCCTTCCTATCTATCCTGAGTTATAATTAGTCATTTGACTAATGCTAAGATGGGAGTCATTTCCCTTTGGAAATATGAAGGCATTACTGTCTGCTGCTTTGCTCCTGAGAAGAAGTCTGAAGCAATTCTGATTCCTCAGACTTTGAATATAACTTTTCCCACACTATAGAACCTTTAGGAGTTTTTTTTTTTTTCTTTGTACTTAATGTCTTGAAATCTCATGATGATGCACCTCGATCTAGATCTATTTTTTCAATCTACCATGCTGGGTACTGGATGGGCCCCAGAAATCTAGAAATTGACGTTCTTTGATTCTAGAAAAGTGTCCTTTATGATTTCTATTCTCTGGTATTTGGATATTAACCCTTCTCTAATTTTCTTCTCTGTTTTTTTTTTTCTATTTCCTCTACTTTTCTGCCAAGCTTTCTTTCGAAGTTTTCATTTCCTTTGTCCTATTTTAATGTAAAAATCTCTTTCTTGTTTGCGGTTTCTTTTTTATGCCTTCTTGTTCTTGGTTCACACAGGCAATATTTTCTCTTCTCTGATGACACCCAGGAGTCCTTTTTAAAAAGTCTGTTTCCTTCGAGTTGCTCTTTTCAGCTTGCTTCCGTTTTCTTGCGAAAGTTTTCCCTCGGGTTTGATTCTCGGCTGTGCCTCCCTCCACCTGTGTGCACACAGCTCCTCCACGGTGGACTTTGCTGCAGAGCAACCTAGCTGGGAGTCGGTGTGTATTCTGGGGGACGTTTGCCAGTCGCCCCTGCAAAGATCTTTCACGAAGATGGTAAGTTCGGCTGCCAGAGCCCCGGGCAGGGGCTTTGTGAGAATCAAGAAAAGGCAGCTTCTCTGAGAGTCAGCTCTGCAGAAGCAGGGCTTGTTGATTAGATAGTACCTTCTGCAGAACGAGGAAGAGGTGCACCTGCCTCTGGGCACAGCCCTGCACCAGGGCACACGGCCGGTGAGCGAAGCAGGAGCTGGATTTCAGGCTCACTCACTCCTTCAGCCAGGTGCCCTGTGCAGGGCTGACCATGTCCCACTGCATGTGATAGTTTGGGGCCTGGAGGAACAGGACTGGGAGGACGTGTAAAACTTCACCCTAATCCCCACTTCAATCGTGCTACTAAGCTTGTTCCACATCCCAGAACTCTATTTAATCTATTTCCAGGGAGTAAACTCTGAAGAACAATTAGTCCCACTCCTGGTGAAGTGCACAGGAGATCTAAATGCTATCACTGCTTCCTGAATAGACTGGCAGTGTCTTCTTTTTAAATCCAACATTTATTCCTTCCAAGGAGAGCCTGGTGTCACCAGCTCTTGTGTTTTTAGGAAGTTCTTCATTGCAAAGTATGGTGCTTCTCAGATTTCCCCACTGCTGGTTTAGGGTTCAGTTTCTTAGTTCTGCTAACTTAGTTACCACGCATCTCTTAGGTGTTCAGCTTCCAAAATTTTATTTTAGTGCTTTGCTTCTTCCTATCTGTCCCTACCTATCTGTCTATCTATTTCTCTATCTTTCTATTATTTATCTATCATCATTAAAGTCCACTACCACTTTAGTGGGATTTCTTGAGAGATGAGTATTAAATGAGTATTTTTAGTCTGCTTTCTTGTGCCAGAAATTGATCTTGTTTTTACTATGTTGTATATAAGGTAATTTTGTGACTGTTTTTTTTTTTTTTTTCTCTCAATAGTTTCTTCCTTATATTTGTCCTCTTCCATTTCTTCTTGGTCTTTTCATGGTTTCCACCCAGGTTGAGCATGCGGTGACCAGTTTCTGGGGCAAATGTACATGCGGATGGTTGTACTGTTAGACAGCTGCACTGTATTGTTAAATCATGCTGCACATAGTCAGTGTAGATGATGTATTTGTCTTATACACCCGACTACCTGGCCAGTTTGCTGACTTTTGTACTGTCCTTGAATGACTTGGACTTTGTCACTCTTTGAAATGGGCATAGAAAAAGCATTGCACTTCTGTATTTGCACACTGGAAAGAGAAGACATCGTGTAACTACTAATGGGTACAAGTGCACTGAGGTGCCCTTGATGGCTTTTACCGAGAAGTCACAAAGGGGCCAAACTTTATTTTGGCCACAAGCAGGAGGATTTCAGATTTTCTGTTAGTGAACTTCGTCATCCAGCATGATGAATGGAACCAAGGGATCACAGACTTTTATGGATGAGAGAGTGAAATCCAGAGAGGTAAGTATCACACAGTAAATCAGCTATAAGCTCTGCTGGGCCCCTTCCCTTTGGCATGACCAGTCTAGTCTCCCAGGACTCAGCATAAGCTCATTTCTCCTCTGGGTAGGCTTCTTCACTCCCAACCTTCCTCTCTCGGCTGATCAGGGGTCTTCACCAGATGCTGCCGAAACAACCGGTGTTTACCTCCGTTACTGAAGAGAACATTGTTTTCCCAGACGATGTGGGTCAATTCTTATTCTTTGGCTCCCTTCAGATGATAACACCCTTCTGCCGAAACATCCTTCTTTTAGACAATTACATTACTACACAGTTGGCGAGGCGGCCGTATACCTTAATCACCTGGATTATTGAGCTGGGGTAGTTTTGGGGTCTCCGTAGCAATATATTTACACCTTAGTACAGGCTATTTCTACAAATTTCAATGACTCTTTATTTGCAGAGACTTTGTCCTCAAAGTTCGTGAGTGAAAGAGCCAAATCAGAACTGCCTATGTCCTGGTGATGTCACTTATCTATTTCCCAGATTTGTTGGGAGAATCAGGTGAGATGATGTACGTGAAAACACTTTGTCAACAGAAATGTGCTATAAGGATGCAAGGCATTATTTTTGGAGTACATCTTATTCTTTGTCTATAGTCCAGACTGAAAAAAAAAAAGTTAGATGGATTAGAAAATGAACTGTAATTGGAAAAAAAGTTCTATAATTTAATTGACCTTTAGATATAAATTTAATGCAAGCTGACTTACTATGTACACAAAAGAACAACAGCTAGAGCTTTGTTAGTTATTTTTTCCTTCTTCCATTTTTTTGCAGTGGGCTTGAGATTTTTTCATCCGAAAATGTCTGCTCCCTCCCAATATTAATGAAAAAAATCAGGCTTGTTTGTGTTCAGTCCTACATAGAAATTATGTTCATTTTGAAACAATAGTTAATTTAAAATAGAACTGATGTATACTCAAATACCCTAAAATACTCTAATACTTATTTTTGAAATTCTAGTGGTTCTCTGTCCCTGAGTCTTTTAAAATGCTAGATTATGAGTCTCCAACCTTTTTTAAAAAATGTAAACACACTAACATTTCCTTTTTCTCCCTGTGTTTTGGTATCACTATTAATTATAAATCTCATCAATCATATCTGATTAATAGTATTTATGTACTTACATTTGAGGAGGGGAAAATATGAGATCTTCCATGCTATTATCCTTCAGTGCACTTTGCCTGATTCAGATCTAACATGAATTGATTTCACAGTTAGGTTTTTACACGTTCAAGCACCAGAGGAAAAGCAGGTCATAATTCTAGATGATGTATGTTAATATGAAAGTGTCAACTTTCAGAACACGGAAAAGGCATAATTAGGAAAGAATTTTTCGTTCTTTGCAGTATTCTGGGGGCAGAAAGCCCTCTTCTAATTGTCAGATTTTGAGTTTTTCCTATTTTTCAATTTTAAAAACTATATCGTACTCCAATCCAGTGAAGGAAGCACCTACTTCCTTGTGTCCTCCTTCCCTCCTGCCTTCCCCGCCTCAATTCCTCTCTCACTTACCAGCTGGCATTATTCTAAAGGACAGAACTGAATTCCAGTTGGAAGTTGATTCCTGTTGGAGAGCTGGGCATACAGTTTTACAGGAGCAGTGCTTGTTGCTAGCTGGGCATTTTCCCTTCCAAAGTTGTAAGATCCATATGGATGATGTGGTCATCGCTGTATTCTTCATACTTATCACAGTGCCTGGTATCAAACTTCCCAGAATGAGTTAATCAATGTAGCTGCTGTCGTCACAATTTAGGGAATCGTATCATATTGCCCAAAGTCAATAAATACAATTCATTTTGAGTCCAGATCTGTAGGTTCACATGGTGCTCAAACAAGGAGAAACAGGGGCACCCCGGTGGCTCAGTCGGTTGGGCATCTGGCTCTTGATTTCAGTTCAGGTCATGATCTCATGGTTGTGAGATGCAGCCTCTGTGCCTCAGGTTTCACATGGCATGGAGCCTGCTTGGGATTCTCTCTTTCCCTGTCCCTCTCTCTCTGCCCTTCCCTGACTCACACTGTCTCTCTCTCTCTCTCTGTGTCAAAATAAATAAATAAACATTTGAGAAAAACACAAGGAGAAACAAGTCCTGGTCCATGTGCTTTTGTACAGAAAATTTCTCTTTCAGAAAAAAATGTGGAAATTAAGATTCATGGACAAAATTGCAAGGTGAATACCATTCGACTTTCTCTTCAGATTTTGCTGCCTATTTGGGCGTTGTCTCCAGATATTCCACCAGTTTTGTTTTTCCCTGGGTCTGCCTACCTTACCCAACGCTCCACCTGTCTCCTATCTCACCCACCCAGAGCCCAGAGTCGTATGTAATTACAGTGTTAAGTAAATCCAACTTTCCCATGTCTTAAAGACAAAACCTTTTATTAAAGGATTATCTGTAAAGTACTCATATCACACAGATCTACCTATGGGAAAAATTGTAGTTGCTTTACAATCTTTCTATTGCTTGGCATTGTCTCTTAATTTTAGCCATTTTTTTAAAAAGTTTATTTATTTTGAGAGAGAGAGAGAGAGCACGCACAAGCAGGGGAGGGGCACACGCAGCGTTGAGCCTGATGCAGGGCTCGATCCCACAACCCTGGGAAGGTGACCTGAACTGACATCAAGAGTCAGACACTCAACTGACTGAGCTACCGAGGAACCCCAATTTCAGCCGTTCTAAAGTATGTAGTTTTGATTCACATTTTCCAGATGAGTAATCCTGGGGGGCACCTTTTCACATGCTAGTTGACTTTTTGCTTATCTTCTTTTGTTAAGTGCCTACTTAAGCGGTTTGTTGTTTAGCCTGTTATTTTTGAACAGATTTTCTCTTTCGTATTGATTTGTAGGAGTTCCTTTTACATTCTGAATATAAATCCTTTGTCTCCCCAAGGTCTGTGGTTTGTACTCTCACTCTCTTGATGATGCCTTTGGATGAGCAGACGTTCTTTTGTGTTTTAAAAGCTTTGCCTATCACAAGGTCATTTTCAGAAGTTTTGTTATTTTAACTTTCATATTTAGATCTAAGATCCATCTCAGATTAAATTTTTGGTATGGTGCCCCATAGCATTTTAATTATAGCCTAAGAATAATGAGCTCTCTCTGTCTTTCTCAAAGACCTTGGTCCTCCCATCTATTACTTTATCTGAATATAGTCACTGCAACTCCGTCTAGGTAACTGGAGAAGCTAAGGAGATGTTCTAGGGAAGGAAAGCCTTTCTTCTCAAGTCCTCTCTCTTAACTGCCCACTGTTGCAGGTTTGAGTCTAGGTTCCAGGGGAATTCTTATTCACAAGCATGAGGCCACTGTGCAAAAATTGTAACTTGTTTAGAAGTTGGGGAAAAGTCAGAGACTAGATTTTCTGTTCCAAAACAAAAATGAGCCAAAGTTAAAGAGACAAGGAAGACTTTATTTAAGGCTCTATTAATAAGGTAATATAAAACAAGTAATATAAAAGAAGTTCAGCCTGAGCTCACCTCCACTAAAGGAGGGGACAGAAGAGTTTTTAAGGGCTGAGATGAGCAAATGAGAGAGTACTGGAGGATGTTAGGCCACCTGTATTTGCAAATGGAATTTTCCAAAGGAACAATAAATTTCTTACCTTTTTTTACCATAGGAGGTCGTTTTGCAACTTGGAGCAAGCCCCCCCGCTCCCCACCTCCGCCCCCACTGAAATTAGGCTCTTTCCTTCCCATAGAGACTAGGAGATAACTCCACTCTCTCCTTCAATGACATTTCAAAGAGATGACTCACAGATCCTTGAGAAAAACATTTCTGGGTTGAAAAACTCACAGGAGGGTTTAGGAAAAGATTGACATACATCTTAGAGGGGTAGAGAAGCAACAGTTTTGAATGTTCTAAAGAAGAACTCTAAATTGGGGCACCTGGGTGGCTCAGTTGGTTGAGCGACTGACTTTGGCTCAGGTCATGATCTCACGGTTTGTGAGTTCGAGCCCCGAGTCGGGCTCTGTGCTGACCGCTCAGAGCCTGGAGCCTGCTTCTGATTCTGTGTCTCCCTCTCTCTCTGCCCCTCCCCTGCTCATGCTCTGTCTCTCTCTGTCTCAGAAATAAAACATTAAAAGAAAAAAAAAAAAGAAGAGCTCTAAATAAAGGGAGGCTGGGGGCCTGCAGTCAGAAAGAAGCCTGTCTCAAGTTTAGTTCAGCGGAGGGAATCATTAAGGTTGTCCTGGTCACCTTCTGGTCAGGGACCTGGTAAAGATACTATTAATAAACGCGTGCTGGAGTTACCACCTGCTGCCTATGCCGACTGCTTTACCTGCCTGCAAGTTGGATGGGCTTTGCGGGAGCCCCGCCCAGCTGGGGAGCTGCTCTGGGAGTTGATGGTTGTCAGGACTGGACTCCAGATGCTGGGTGTGTGTTTGACACCTGTGTCCCCAGGTGTAGAACAAAAGACCCTCCGGTCCTCTTTGGTTCTGAACTGGACGCCATTGGCCAGATGTGTTTGCCTGGAGTGAGGACTGAGGGCCTCAGTGGGTAGCACCGTGGAGGTCTGTGTCCTTCTCCAAAGCCCTACCGCCTTACCTGGGCTTGTCAAAACAGCCACGTCCATGGGAATCTCAGGAGCATAGGTGGGGCTTGAGCCTGTTTTTTCCTGTTTCAGCTCCGCTCTGTCTCCTGCACTTTCTCCCTGCCAACTTTGTCACTCATCTCGGGGCCTAGCGAAGTTTTACCTCTTGTGCAAGAGAGGTAGTGAATCTGGGTATTTGCCAAACGGAATCTGTGTATTTGGGGAAGGGAAGCAGTAAGCGAATCAATGAGGAGAAGTAAGAGAGATAGTTTTGGTTGTTCCAGGAGCCTGGCATGAGCCACATGGTCAGGCTGGGGTTGTGCCTGGATGGGAGAAGACGAAGGTAACTTACACTCTGGTCCTGTTTCCTCCAAACTCCAGACAGGCCAGTTCTGGACGGTTTATCTTTGCATTACTTACTTTAAACCAAAATATGGGGGGGGGGGGCAGCTCTTGGGGGAGAAACCCCAAAAAACCCAAATACCCAAACACTCCTGGGATTTCTAGGAGTGTTTCATTTGACTGTCAAAAGAAAGTATGGTGGTTGGGGAGGGATGGGAAGAGGGGGGTGTCAGGGCTCCCCCTTGCTGCTAAGTCAGATGCTTAATTGACTGAGCCATCTGGGCGTCCCTCCTGGGGCTCATTTTTTAATCACGTTCAAAGTGATTGGCTCTGCCAATCAGGCTTGGCCCCGCCCGCCACCTGGGTCCAGTACGGGTTTTTGTTTTGTTTTGTTTTGTTTTGTTTTGTTTTGTTTTTTTAAGTACTCATTTTTAACATAACAATACAGAGGAGTGAGGGGCAATTTTGAGAAAGAAACAACAGCGAGGCATCTGGGTGGCTCAGTGGTTACTCTTGGTTTCAGCTCAGGTCATGATCTTACAGTTCATGGGTTCAAGCCCGTGTCGGGCTCCTCAGCTGGCAGCACGGAGCCTGCTTGGATTCTCTTCTCTCCTGTCTCTCTGCACCCCAACCCCCTTCCCAGCTCAGGCTGTCTCTGTCTCTCTCAAAATAAATAAATAAACTTAAAAAAAATGAAATGCTGCTAAATTGTGGTAGAAAGATGGGGAGATCAGAAAAGATGACTATGGTGAAATAGGCTATCACCATATTCTTATTTCCACAAGGAAGAATGGTACAAAAAATAGCATAAAAACACTGAGGGCCAGTAGTGTCCTGAACCCAATCATTAATTCACTTTTCACAGAGCTCTTAAATAAATTGTGGTTCTCCAAAATGATGCATTTTTTATTTAGAAATTAAAAATTGTGGTGAGTTTTTTTTTTCTTTTAGTAACATGGAAAAGTATTTATGGGATAGTTTTGAATGAGAAAAGCAGGATAAAAAAAATTGTAGCTACATTATGATCTCTACTACATTAAAATGCATTTAAAAATCTGAGAGGAGGGGCGCCTGGGTGGCTCAGTCGGTTAAGCGTCCGACTTCAGCTCAGGTCACGATCTCGCGGTCGGTGAGTTCGAGCCCCGCGTCGGGCTCTGGGCTGATGGCTCGGAGCCTGGAGCCTGTTTCGGATTCTGTGTCTCCCTCTCTCTCTGCCCCTCCCCCGTTCATGCTCTGTCTCTCTCTGTCCCCAAAATAAATAAACTTAAAAAAAAAAATAAAAAATAAAAAAAATAAAAATCTGAGAGGAAATATGTGAAAATAAGTAGGAGTCATTGGATTGTTTTGTTCTCCTTTGCATCCTTACAGTTTTCAGTATTGTCCAGACTTTCTATAATGAACTCTTAGAATTAATATTCAGGGATCTTAAATTAGGTTTATAGCTTATCGATTGTTTTAAATTATAAATAACATTTTATTTTGTTATTTAAAATTTTTTTAATGTTTATTTATTTTGGGGAGACAGAGAAGACAGCATGAGCAGGGGAGGGGCAGAGAGAGAGGGAGGCACAGAATCCCAGGCAGGCTCCAGGCTCTGAGCTGTCAGCACAGAGCCCGACGTGGGGCTTGAACTCACCAACCAGGAGATCATGACTTGAGCCATCCAGGTGCCCTTATAAATAACATTTTAAATGAATTAAATAAGTGATGGGAAACTTAACATAAGTTTAAACTCTTAATTGTGGACAAAATGTAGAAATTCAGATTGTAACAAAAACCTCACAGTTGATTTTTTTTTCTTTTTGGAAAAAAACACCTTTGTTATGAAGTATAATATGAATAGGATAGTATATAAAACACAAAAGTACAACTGAACACATTTTCTAAAAAGAGGGACCTAGATAACCCAAGACAGAACACTATCAGCCTCAGAAGTCACCCTAGGCCCCTTCCCATTGCTCCTGCCTAGTGGTTTTGTGCCATTACTGCCTTTTCCTTTTGTTTAAGTTTTACCGCATAAACTGCCTCCCTAAAAAGATATAGATTTGTTTAGCTTATTCTTGAACTTGATATAAATGGAGTCATATGGTAAGCATTCTGCCATGCCTGGCTTCTTTAATCAACATGCTACGATTCATTCATATTGCTTAGCATTGTGATCATTTATTCACTTTTGTTGCTGTGTGGGTATTTCAGTGTAGACTATACTACCACTGATTCATCCGTTCTACTGTTGATGGACCCAGGTTCTCGTGTCACTGACTGCAGCTGCTGTCAATATCCTTGTCAGTGTCTCCCGCTACACATGTGCTCACTGGGACTGACGTTCTGTGCCCTGACCTTACTTTGTGCTGAGATTTCTACCCATCTGTGACTATACAAGAAAAAACTGATAAAGACCCTGGAGTTTGGGAATCCGAAGCCATGGATCTTGTTGTCATAGACTGGTTCCTACTGATGACAAATTCCGATTTCAAAGGACTGACAGCCCAGCAGTTTTCTTAAATGTCAGAATAAACCTGCTGTTATTTTCAATGCATTAAAACCTTTTTAAAATGGCAAGAATAAGTCTTAAAAGGCTCCCCCCACACACAAATTAATAGCATCTAAATGTGAAGCTCTCTGCTTTTTGACTAACAAAAACATTTGCCAATGTTCCAAATTAGACAATTTTGTTTTTAGCCAGAATCAGAAATACATATTTTTTTGAGCCAGAAGAGACTTTAGAGACACTGTCTAGTCCAGTCCCTTCATTTCATAAATCAGTAACTGAAACCTCCTTGAGGTTGGAGGTCTTCTTAGGTCATACTTAACTAGTTTGTATAGGGACTAGAATGAGGACTTCGGACTTCCAACCTTAGACATTATTGAACTCCTCTAAAATGTTACATGTAGCGACCTTTCAATTATGGAATGTGTAGAAGGCTGAGAATGTTACTCTGCCATTGTCACCATCATTATATCCAAACTTACTCATACACCCCACTGAGCATGTCTGCTTGATTTTCCTGGCACCCCATTGTTACCACCGAGGTATGGTAAGATCACACGCATTATATGGTACTGGTGCAGTGGTTACATTTTGTAGTATTTTGATCTACATGGCAACAGATCGTTATAAATTGTTGAATTCTGGAAGGTGATAGCTCTGCACTTACCTAACCACATATTATGGGCTACAGAATGGAAGAGCGCTAGAGAGAACTCTTTGCAAGCTCTAGTGCTGTTATTACCAAAGGCTAGTCTGAGATCTGGCACTGGTTTGCCATGGTATTTGGTTTATGATTTATGGTAACACGAGGAAAAAAAGGACAAAGTAAGGAATTTTCCATAAAGGTAATTTTGTTTGATTTAAAGAGACTACCTCTTTGTTTATGCTGAGACTTGTCATTCCTATGTTTTTCTCTGTGTTAAAGTGCACTTTCTTTAATAGTATTTTTATGGTATTTATAGTTTAAAAATATTTTCTAGGGCAATGCTTACAACTCTTTTATTCGCTATTATGTACTCAGACCTAGCTTAGTGCCTGATGTAGGAGACTCAGTGAATATTTAAATGAATGAGTAAAAGGTTGAAATCCCTAGTTTGGTCATCAATTTTGGGGGGTGGTGGAATTTTACGAATCCCTGAAATTTAGAAGTCTGATAAATTTCAGACTGTGTCTCCTAGAGAGCACTACAAAACACCTAGTGTACTAGAGTGTCCCCACCCCAAATTGGTAACTACTTGGTTCGTGAGAGGGTGACCATATTTTGAAATAGGGTCTTTGCAGATGCAAAGTTAGGATGAGACCATAATGGGCCCTGGTCCAATGATTGTTACCCTTATAAGAAGAGGAGTTTGGACGCAGAGACACAGGGAGAAGGCCATGCAATGACAGGTGCCAGAAAACAGAGATTGGAGGATGTACCTCCAAGCCAAGCAGGGCTGTAACCGGGAGAAGCTGGAACGGGGAGGCAAGAAAGGAGGCCCCCCAAGCCTTCAGAGCAAGCTTGGTCCTGCTGACACCTTGACTTTGGACTTCCAGACTCCAGAACTGTGATAGAATAAACTTGTTGTTTTATGCCATCTAGTTCAAGGTACTTTGTTATGACAGCCCTAAGAAACAACTATATCTAGGAGTCCAGACTGGTGGGTGTGATGGGAAGTAAGGGGAAAAGGGTAAGATTTTTAGGAATTGATTGTGTGTTCCATAATCACTCTGTTTTGGGACAACAAAAGAGAATACCCATGCTACTTTTTTAGGGTATAATTAATGACTATAAATATAGGGAAATCATTATCTGGAGACTCCTTTTTTATTTTTAGTCATGGAAGATTTAGGGGAAATGCTTTGGGATGATTTTGGAAAGACTTTTTTTTCTTTTCTTTTCTTTTCTTTTTTTTTTTTTTGTTAGACAGGAATCTTGATGGAAAGAGATCTTAGGCATATGGGACAGACTAGAATCCAAAATGAGTTTCTAAAAAGCTGAGTGTAAATCGATTTTTAAAATTAATATATTGTAAATGTGTAAATATTACAAAGGCCCACTATTTAAACAATTGTATAATGAATTCCTATGTAAGATAAAGAACAAAGAATGCTTTGGGAAGAAATATTTTTACACTAATATGTAACTAATCTATGTAGATTTCCGTATTTCCCATTTGCCTGAAACAAGAACTGTTTATATAAAAGAAAAGAGTAGGTCGAGGCAGCCGGGTGGCTCAGTTGTTTAAGCGTCCAACTTTGGCTCAGGTCATGGTTCCTGACCTGAACTCATGGTTCCTGAGTTCCAGCCCTGCATGAGGCTCTCTGCTGTCAACACCTGGAGACTGCTTCAGATCTTCTGTCCCCGCTCCACTCCCCAACCTTCCCCTGCTTGTGGGCATGCACTCTCTCAAAAATAAATAAAATTAAAAAAAAAAAAAGAGTAAGTCAATTTTAGCTAAAGATTTAAAAAGAATGATAATGCTTTTATATAAGCTTCCTTAGGGCAGGTATTTTTGTCTAAACTAGTTACTCAGGGTAAATGGTACCTACACATACGATTTCAATAAATCTGTTCCAGAGGTGTCCCAGGTGATTTACATTGAATGAATATTCCAGGTGATTTACATTGTTCCCGGAAGAGGGGGGCTTACAAGGTCTCTATTTCTTGGTCTAACACTTCATTGTTGTGCAGTAATATAACACATTTGTTTATTTCTGTGAGGCAGGATGTGAGATATAAGGAAAAGACAAAGAATCACGGGACTTAAAACGGTGCACTAAAATCTGAAAATCTATCAAGTGTATTTATAAAGTGGACTGCCTAAGATGACAGTGACAATCTAAGTTCTTGATAGAGTTCAAATGGTAAATTTTGTGAGGGAGGGGTAAGGCTTTAGAGGGAACAGAAGGTATCTTCCTGCCAGTGAGCAGGGAACATACGAATTCAGTTTAGCCACCTGGGGCCCATTTAGTGCACTAGAGCAGTAATTTGCTAAATGGGTCCCTCATAGTAAAATAGAATGAGTAAATAGTGAGCAATTTAGGCATGGTAAACCACTAGTAGCTCAAGGGATATAAGAATGTGAAACTATAATTAGATCCCTTGTTCATAATGTACTAACTAAATGTATTACATTGTATATTGCATCTTTCTGAGTTTATTTCTGGACACAGCTGAGCCCTTAACAATTCAGACGGAAACCATCCCAGCTATCAATTCATGCTTCCATTAAAATTCCAACTGCTTATATTAGAAAAAAATTCCAAAGATGGTTTCTTTTATCTTGGATCTAAGGATGCAAACAGGATTAACCTAGATGCAAAACACAGCAAGTCAGTTATAAATCACACAGCATAAAATAAACTGTGGCTGTAAATTGAAAATTATGTTCTCTTTTTCTATACTTAGCTGTGAAAATATTTTAACAAGTTGGCATCAGGGTTTGCAACTTTTACATCTGTTGTTTCTTTTCAGGATTATCTTTTAGCATTTTAAGACGTGATTCTTTGCAAAGTGTGGCTTGTCAGAAATGTGGTATTAGATTGTAATTTGGAACACCTTAAAAAGGGTAGGGGGCATTCATGAGTTATGCGGTTTCAGGATACTGGCCTATTCTCCACTGTACTTTTAGTAGGAGAAGCTGCTATTTCATGGCTGTCTGGAAAACATTTGTCCTTTACTGAAATCCTTTTCTTATTCGAAGAAATCATATAGTGTGGGTTGGCTCAGATGGTCTGGATGATGTTCCATGATACTACCAAGTTCTAAGCACAAGTTTCATTGCCCTTATCTATTCATTGCCCTTGTCTATTATTTCAACTATGAGGTTCCAGTTGATCTAGTGGTTAAGGGGACTGTCTACTCATTACGAACTCCCATTTTCTTTCTGTCTCTCCTCTCACCCCCAAGTTTAGTAACTTTATTGAAGGTTTGGAGGTGGAACAAGGGATGGATCACACTGTGAACCCTTATTCTTCTGTTCTTCCCTCACCTCTGATTTTTATTACACTGGGTACAATGGAATATGGCATCTTTCAGACTATAGGCACTGTGCAGGAAATCGTTTAGCTATGTAAGAATTATATTCTACCTTCTTTCTCTTCCCTGCCCTATCCCCCAACACAGGATTTTTTGTTTTGTTTTGTAGGCTGGAATGTATATCTTTTTTTCTTTATGCTGAGATACTTTAACCTTATTCATTATTTCCCTCCTCTTCCCAAATCGGTAATTCCTCACAGCTGTAGGGCAGGAGTGTATGATGACTCCCAACCCCTCCCACCTCCAGTACTTTGGACACTAAATTCTCTGAGCTATGCCTTTTCTTTAAAATTTTCCCCCTTGAAAAGGAGGTGTTTTGGTTATAAATACCTTCAAAGATTAAACAAAATTCCTAGAGGATAAAAAGGCAGTGATTGCATAAAGCTGAATGACAGGAACCAGAGCTAGATTAAGTACGGTACTACAATTTCTTAGGGTGCAAATGGACATTAGGCCAATAGTGACCGTATTTATGATTAGAATAAACGTTTCCTGAGTTTGTTATACTAGCTAAACAAATATACCTCTAGAAAGCAGCTAGCTATATGGGAGTTAATATACATTTCTTCAATAGCAAAAATTAAACAGGTTTGTAGGAAATCCACTAAGGAACTAATGAATATAAAGACTGAAGACTGTGTAAACAGTCTATGTTTTAGCATTGAAATTTAACATGCCTTTTGTTTTTTAATCATATTAAATACAAGATAAATTAAAATACCATTCTTTTCATTTCTAGAACAGTTTGTGTTAGGAGCTACTCAAGGCAACATATGGATTAGTGTAGTTGAAATTTGTCTTCAGTATCATTACCTTTTTTCTGCCTCTTTGCTTTCTTTCAGAGACAGATCCTTCAGCAAGTACCCAGTTTCATTACGAAAAAATTCATCCAACGGTAGTCTCTTTGTCTGACTTCCTGGACAAGGTCAGTTCCCCTTGTATTTTTTGTCTTTTCCCATGGCACCTTGTATTTTTCCCTTTTCTAGATCGCTCTCACTTGTTGACTTTCTTTGTAATCTATATGCTCTGTGAAGGCAAGGGCAGTGTCTGATTTTTTTTAGTTGCTTAACAGTGACTAGTATATAATATGTTTATAGTTTTTATTAAATTAATTGACATGACTATCTTATTTCTTTTGGGAGAATGTGCATTCTCCCTATTTTTAAAAACATGGAACTTGGTTCTGTTGATTGAAATGAAATTCAATAAAAATTAGTTTCATGAGGCCAAGGGGTAAGACTTCAAAAGAAAGATATAGAAAATAATTCTCAAGACTTTCCAGCATCAAGAGAAATATTTATTTTCATCCTGGTAGCTTCCTCCATTCCTCTTCAGTGAAACAGTGTAGGTAACCTAAGTATGGCTTTACTTGCCCTTACCAATTTCTATTATTTCAGCGACAAGTTCCAGCTGATTGTTTTAAAAGATTTTTTTTTTTTTTTTAAGTTTTAAATAATCTCTATACCCAAGATGGGGCTCAAACTCACAGCCCGGAGATCAAGAGTCTCATGCTCCCTTGATTGACCCAGACAGGTGCCCCTGATCTCCCTCTTTTCTCTCCTTGCTTGTTTGCCCCCACCCCCTAATGTCCCTCCAGGTTTACTAACCTTATTGAAGTTAAGGGAGGCCCTGGATAGAGGCAGTTGACAAGTCTCACATGTGAAAATTTATAAAAATAAATCTGGGGGAATGGTAATTCAATTACAAATGTTTACTAAATTCTTTTGAATAGCAACCTGTTCTGGTCTAGCCTACAATATTGTTTAAATCGATGAGAAAATGCAACTTTTCAGACCACAACTAAACATTGTAGGAGCAGAAAACTTTTTTTTTTTTCTTAATGTTTTAAGAAAAACCAAGGTAAGACGTAAGAGGGAACACACAGGACCGATCTCATATCCCACGTCTCCAGTCCATTTCTTCTCCTTTCCACTGCTTTGCGTTGTCGTTAAGTTACTTCAAACTTTAAGGTCAATGGGAAAAAACAAGACAGCAGCCCTTTGCCTTTTCCTTCCCGCATATGGCTGTGGAAGAGGATAGGCTCCAGGTTGCACGATTTCGAAAACGCG
Organism: Panthera uncia; assembly: GCF_023721935.1. Classification (NCBI taxonomy): domain Eukaryota; kingdom Metazoa; phylum Chordata; class Mammalia; order Carnivora; family Felidae; genus Panthera; species Panthera uncia. The sequence goes on along the minus strand of NW_026057586.1, from coordinate 13,834,126 downwards.
TATTCAACAATTGCCCATTGGACTTTGTCTTCCCCTGGACTTGAAAAAGTGGGGAAAGTGAGGTTGGCCACTTTTATGGCCAGTTATCCTGTGGTGCTGTGGGCGTGTTTTTGCATCTCATACAATGGGTGGAAGTGAGAACCAAGGAACTGGGACCTTCGTACCGGTTAGCGTCCCTCAAAGCCCTCACTTTAAATTAGCAGGGAAAACGAAAGTCTTCTGGGGAGCGGGAATGGGCGGGTTGGGCACAAATTAATGAACAAGAACATTCCCGGGCACAGAGTTTAACAGCAGAGGGCACAATACCCACTGCCCATAGCCGGCGGCTGGCTGAAGGAGGGGCATAAAATAAGGAACTCTGGGGCCTGTGGTTCGCCCTGTTTCCTTCGGCATGTTCGTTCCAGCACTAGAACTACAACTCCCAAAGTGCAGCGCGCGTCTGTGTGTGTGTCTCCTCTCTCTCTCTCTCCCTCCCCCCAGCCGGCCCCTCTCCCAGGCATCGCAGGCACCTCCCGGGATACTGCCCCCGCCCCCGCCCCGCCCTCGTACGCACGCGTCACGTTTGTTTACCCTGAAGCCCCGCCTCTCCGCCGTCCTCCAGCTCTGTCCACTTCTCCCAGGAATGCCGTCATGCTAATGATGCATATTCATGAGGCCCTCGTGGAGCTCCCGCCCTGCCCGCCGCCCGCCTTCCCGCTCCCGGCGCGTGATTAATATTCAATGAGCCCAGCTACGCGGCTGGTTCGCCCCGGCAAAGTGGGGGGAGCGGGCGGGGCCTGCGCTCCAGAGCCCGCGACCCGGGCGGGGAGGGCGTGTGTGGGGGGGCGGTGGCGGCTAGGCGGGCGGGCGCGCGGAATGGAACACCGAGACACCGACGGAATGCTCCGAATTGCCACATAATCCCCTGGAACGGCCGCGCGGAACGCCATTGGCTTCTCCCTTCTCCCCGCGCCGCCGTCTCCCACCTTCGCCTCATCGCCTCCCTCTCCTCCCGCTGCCTCGGGAGCTGGGGGGGAAGCGCGAAGCCCCACTGCAATGGAGCCCGCCGCCGCGGCTACGGCGCAGCGACTCCCAGAGACCAGCAGGGAGGACCGAGCTCCGGCTCCCGCGGCGGCGGCGGCTTTGGCGGCTCTGGCGGCAGCGGCCGGGGGCGGCCGGAGCCCGGAGCCCGCGCAGACCTCGGCAGCCCCGACCGGCGGGGCGCGGGAAGAGGCCCCCGGCGAGGCGCAGCCGGGGCCACCGCCGGGCCGGGCGGG